>NW_027040063.1:0-145163 GCF_034236695.1 Oncorhynchus nerka | reverse complement strand
AATTGTACTTCGTTCAGTTGCATTATTTGCTGTATATAAGCCTCTCTACTGTATATAGCCTCTCTATTGTATATAGTCTCTACTGTATATAGCCTCTACTGTATATAGCCTCTCTACCGTATATAGCCTCTCTATTGTATATAGTCTCTCTACTGTATATAGCCTCTCTACTGTATATGGCCTCTCTACTGTATATGACCTCTCTGCTGTATATGGCCTCTCACCACCATATATAGCCTCTCTACTGTATGTAATAGCTACTGTATATAGCCTCTCTATTGTATATAGTCTCTCTACTGTATATAGCCTCTCTACTGTATATAGCCTCTCTACTGTATATAGCCTCTCTGTGTATATAGTCTGTCTACTGTATATAGCCTCACTACTGTTAATATAGCCTCTCTATTGTATATAGTCTCTCTACTGTTATATGGCCTCTCTACTGTATATGGCCTCACTACTGTATATGGTCTCGCTGCTGTGTGTAGCCTCTCTACTGTATATCGCTCTCTACTGTATATGGTATCGCTACTGTATATAGTCTAGTGTGGTATATAGTCTCGCTATTGTATATAGCCTCTCTGCTGTATATGGCCTCTCTACTGTATATGGCCCCTCTACTGTATATAGCCCTCTACTGTATATCTGCCTCTCTACTGTATATCTCTACTGTATAATATCGCTGTGTATAACCTCTCTGCCATTATGTAAGCCTCTCTGCTGTCTATGGCCTCTCTACTGTGTATAATCTGCTCCTACTGTATATCGCTCTCTACTGTGTGTATCTCTCTATGTATATCGCCTGCTGTTGTGTATCGCTGCCTCGCTACTGTATATGGCCCCTCTGTGTATATGGCCTCGCTGCTGCATATGGTATCCCTGCTGTTATTTAATATGGCTCTCTACTGTATATGATCTAACCTGCTGTTAATGTTATATAGCTCTGCTGGCCTCTATGTGGTATCTCTGCTGGTCTATAGTATCTCTGCTGTGTATGTGGTATATCTGCTGTTGACGTATGTTATATCTGCTGTTAATGTACCTCTCTGCTGTTATGTAGTCTCTCTGCTGTATGTAGCTATCTACTGTATATGGCCTCTCTACTGTATATGGCCTCTCTGCTGTATGTAGCCTCTCTGCTGTGTATATATGCCTCTACTGCTGTAATATGGCCTCTCTACTGTATATAGCCTCTACTGTATATAGCTCTCTCTGCTGTATGTAATATCTCTGCTGTATATAATGCCTCTCTGCTGTATATGGCCTCTCTGCTGTATATATATGCTACTGTTATGTTATCTCTGCTGTATATGTACCTCTATATGTATATATCTCTGCTATGTATAGTCTCTGCTGTATGTGCCTCTACTGTATATGGCCTCTCTGCTGTTATGGCCTCTCTGCTGTATGTATGCTCTACTGCTATGTATCTCTGCTGTATATAGCCTCTCTGTATATAGCTATCTGCTGTATATAGTCTCTCTACTGTATATAGCTCTATCTGCTGTATATAGTATATACATCTCTACTGTATATGGCCTCTCTACTGTATATAGCCTCTCTACTGTGTATGTGATCTCTCTGCTGTATATGGCCTCTCTACTGTATGTAGTCTCTCTACTGTATGTAGCCTCTCTACTGTATATAGCCTCTCTACTGTAGTATAGCTCTCTATGTAGCCTCTGCTGTATGTAGCCTCTCTGCTGTATGTAGCTACTCTGCTGTATGTATTGTCATCTCTACTGTATATATCTCTGCTGTAATATAGCTGCTGTTATAGCTATCTGCTAATATGGCTCTCTACTGTATATAGCCTCTCTACTGTATGTAAGCCTCTCTACTGTATATAATAACCTCTACTGTATGCAATACCTCACTACTGTATATAGCCTCTACTGTATATAGCCTCTCTGCTGTATGTGGCCCATGTCTACTGTATATAGCCCTCTACTGTATGCAGCCCCTCTGCTGTTATAATCATCTCTCTGTATATGGCCTCCTCTGCTGTATATAGCCTCTCTGTATATAGCCTCTCTACTGTCTATAGCCTCTCTACTGTAAATGACCTATCTGCTGTATATATCTCTATGTAAATAGCTGTGTGTATATAGCCCCTCTGCTGTATATTTATCTCTCTACTGTAAAAGCCTCTCTACTGTATATGGTCTCTACTGTATATGGCCTCTCTGCTGTATAATAGCCTCTCTGCAATATATGCCTCTCTGTATATATAGCCTCTCTACTGTATATAGCCTCTCTACTGTATATAGCCTCTCTACTGTATATAGACTCTCTGCTGTATATGGCCTCTCTACTGTATATGGCCTCTCTGCTGTGTATGGTCCTCTCTGCTGTTAATATCTCTCTACTGTATATGGCCTCTCTGCTGTATATGGCCTCTCTGCTGTATATGTACCTCTCTGCTGTTGATGTGGCCTCTCTACTGTATATGGCCTCTCTACTGTATATAGCCTGTCTATGTATGTAACCTCTCTGCTGTATATAGCCTCTCTGCTGTATATGGTCTCTCTGCTGTATATGGCCTCTCTACTGTATATAGCCTCTCTACTGTATATGGTCTCTGCTGTGTATGATAATTTATCTCTCTGTGTATATGATCTCTCTGCTGTATGTAAGCCTCTCTGTGTATATATCTCTCTGCTGTATATGGTATCTCTACTGTATATGCCTCTCTGCTGTATATGGCCTCTCTACTGTATATATCGCCTCTCTACTGTATATAGCCCCTCTACTGTATATAGCCTCTCTACTGTATATCTGCCTCTCTACTGTATATATCCTCTCTGCTGTTTATCTGCTCTGTACTGTATATGTATCTGGTGTATATGGTATGCCTCTCTACTGTATATATCTCTACTGTGTATTTCTCTGCTGTGTATATGTATCTCTGCTGTATATGGCCTCTCTGCTGTAATATCCTCTCTACTGTAATATATCTCTGTATATGTGGTATCTCTGCTGTATATATGCCTCTCTACTGTATGTAAGCTATCTACTGTATATGGCCTCTCTTGTATATAGTCTCTCTACTGTATATAGCCTCTCTACTGTATATAGCCTCTCACTGTATATAGCCTCTCTATTGTATATAGTCTCTACTGTATATAGCCTCTCTACTGTGTATAATATAAGCTACTGTATGTACAAACTGCTGTATATAGCCTCTCTGTTATTATGGTGTCTCTGCCCAATGTATTACTCTCTGCTGTCATGTAGTACTCCTCTGCTGTTAATATGTATCTCTGTAGTAATGTATTTATCACTGCTGTATATAAGCCTCTCTACTGTTGATATGGCCTCTCTACTGTTATGTAATGCAAACTGCTGTATGTATTGTTGCTGTATGTAATGTCACTGCTGTTGCTACTTGACCATCATGCTGTGTATGGCCTGCGTCACTGTACATGGCCATGACTGTATATGTGCCTCACTGCTGTATGTGGCCTCACTGCCGTATGTGGACTCTCGCTGTGTACATGGCCTGCGCTATGTATTTAAGCCTCTCTGTTGTTTGTGGTCTCTGCTGTGTCATATTTATCGGCTGCTGTATGTAATGTCTCTGTTATTTAAGCCTCTCTGCTGTATGTAGTATATAGCAGTAATATGTACCTCTACTGTATATGGCCTCACTGTTGTATATAATTGTCTCTACTGTATATAGTCTCTCTACCATTAATATAGCCTCTCTATCAATAATATAGCCTCTCTACTGTATATAGCCTCTCTATTGTATATAGTCTCTCTACTGTATATAGCCTCTCTGCCGTATATAGCCACTCTATTTTTATATAGTCTCTCTACTGTATAGCCTCTCTACTGTATATAGCCTCTCTACTGTATATAGTCTCTCTATTGTATATAATTATCTCTACTGTATACTTTCGCCTCTCTACTGTATATAGCCTCGCTACTGTATATAGTCTCGCTATTGTATATAGATCTCGCTATTGTATATAGCCTCTCTACTGTATATAAGTCTCTCTACTGTATATGGTCTCTGCTATTGTATATAGCCTCTCTACTGTATATATATGACCTCTCTACAGTATGTATATAGTAAGCTGCTGTGTATGTAGTCTGGCTATTGTGTATGGTCTCGCTATTGTGTATATGGCCTCTCTGCTGTATAACCTCTCTACTGTATATAGATCTGCTATTGTATATATGGCCTCTCTACTGTATATAGCCTCTCTACTGTATATGGCCATACTAGCTGTATATATAGCCTCACTACTGTGTATGGTCTGCGCTATTGTATGTAGCGACTGCTATATATATATGGCTATCGCTGCTGTATATGTGTCTCTCTACTGTTATGTAATCTATGCTACTGTATGTATAGCCGCTGCTGTTATGTATCATATTCTGTTTACTCTCTGCTGTATGTGCGTATTTTATCTGCTAATGTGTCTCTTACTGTATATAGTACTACTGTACTGTATATATAGGCTGCTGTATGTATGATCATGCTGCTATGTATTATCACTGCTGTTGTATGGTATAGGCTCATCTCTATGTATGTCATAGCTAAGTCTGCTATATATATGGTCATCTGCTGTTGATATGGCTATCTCTGCTGTATGTGGTCATCTGCTGTTAGTATGGCCTCTTTGTGTGTATTATCAGCTGCTGTTATTAATATTATCACTACTGTATGTATGTATAAGCTGCTGTTGTGTATTATAAACTGCTGTGTGTAATGCTCAAGCTGCTGTTATGTTATAAGCTGCTGTTGTATGGCCTCTACTGCTGTATATGTAAGTATCAGCTGCTGTATATATGTATCACTGATGTTGTAATACAATCTGATGTTTTATGGATCTCGGCTGCTGTATGCAATTATAGGCTGCTGTTGTATGTATAGGCTGCTGTATGTATTATATACATCTACTGTAATGTGTGCTGGTGGAGCTCTCACTGCTGTATGTGTATAGAACAATGCTGTACATGTGTATCATGCCGTTATGTATAGCCTCTCTGCTATATGTATTATAAATGCTGTTGTGGCATCACTGTATTGTGCATTGTTGCATACTGGCTAGCTACTGTTGTATTTATCGCTTTCTGTATGTAGCCTCACTGCTGTATGTGAGTCTGCTACTGTGTGTGCCTCGCTGGCTATTATGTAGCCTCTCTGCTATATATGGCCTATAGCTACTGTGTGTAATATAAGCTATTGTGTATGTAAGTCTCAGCTATTGTGTATATGGCCTCTCTGCTAATGTGTGACCTCTCTGCTGTATGTAGTCTCTGCTATTATGTAGGCCTCTCTGCTGTATATATATAGGCTGCTGTGTATGGCTTATCACTGCTGTATGTAGCCTCACTGCTGTGTATGTAGATCTGCTGTTGTGTGGCCCATCAGCTGCTGTGTATGTGTTTATCTCTGCTGTATGTATTGTCCTCTGCTGTGTAAGTATCATGACTGCTGTTATGTAGTATCAGCTACTGTATATAGCTATATACTACTGTATGTAACGTCATTTACTCTATATGACCTATCTCTGCTGTTAATGTACTTATATGCTGCTGTGTGTTATTATAACGCTAGCTGTATGTTATACGTGCTGTATGGCCTCGCTGCTGTATATGTGGTATAAACTGCTATCATCTAATATAAGACCTCATGCTACCTGTGTATGTAATGTCTCTGCTGTATGGCCTCTGCTGTATGTGCGCCTCATGCTGCTGTTATGTAGTATCACTTTGCTGTTATGTATATGCAAACTGCTGTGTATGTATATCGCTGCTGTAGTATAGATCTACTGTGTATGTATTATAGGCTGCTGTTATGATGTCATAAGTTATGCTAGTTGTATTAATATAATTTCCTGTTATGGCTATCGCTGCTGTGTGTAGTATAAGCTGCTGTTGTGGCCTCACTGACTGTGTGTGGCCTACGCTACTGTTTGTATGAGATCTCAAGCTACTGTATGCAGCCTCGCTCACCTGTATATATCTCTCTATTGTGGTATCTATGTCTCTCTACTGTATATAGCCTCTCTGTATATAGCCTCCCTACTGTATATGGCCTCTGCTGTATATGGCCTCTACTGTTATATGCCTCCTACTACTGTATATAGGCTATCTCTCTACTGTAGATGTAGTGTCTCTACTGTATATGGCCTCTCTACTGTATATAAGCCTCTCTGCTGTATGAGATCTCCTGCTTAGTGTATATCTGCTCTGTGGTATCTATGATGATGTCACTATCTGCTGTTGTGTAATCCTCTCTACTGTGTGGTATGTCACTACTGTATATAGCCTCTCTACTGTTATCTGGCGTCTGCTACCATATATATCTCTGTACTGTATGTAAGCCTCGCTACTGTATATAGCCTCTCTATTGTATATAGTCTCTCTACTGTATATAGCCTCTCTACTGTATAAGCCTCTCTGTGTATATAGTCTCTCTACTGTATATCTGCCTCTCTACTGTATATATCGCTGCTAATGTGTGGTATCGCTCTACAATGTATATTATCTGCTGTTTTATGTCTCTCTACTGTGTATAGTATCTCTGCTACTGTGTATTGCCTCTCCTGCTGTTAATATGGCCTCTCTGCTGTATGTAAGCCTCTCTGCTGTATATAGCCTCACTGCTGTATGTGGCCTGCTCTACTGTATATAGCCTCTCTATTGGTATCTGCCTCTCTACTGTATATATCCTCTCTACTGTATATAGCCTCTCTACTGTATATGCTCTCTATTATATAGTCTCTGCTGTATATAGCCTCTCTACTGTATATAGTCTCTCTACTGTATATGGCCTCTCTACTATATATAGCCTCTCTACTGTATATAGTCTCTCTACTGTATATAGCCTCTCTACTGTATATAAACTCTCTTACTGTATATAGATCTCACTAGTGTATATAGCCTCTCTGCTGTATGTAAGCCTCACTAACTGTATATAGCCTCGCTGCTGGTATATGAAGCCTCACTACTGTATATAGTACTCGCTGTATATAGCCTCTCTACTGTATATAGCCTCTCTACTGTATATGGTATGATCTGCTGTATATAGCTTATCTCTATTGTATATAGTCTCTCTACTGTATATAGCCTCTCTACTGTATATAGCCTCACTACTGTATATAATCTCTACTGTATATAGCCTCTCTACTGTATATAGCCTCGCTTCTGTATATAGCCTGCTGTTATTGTATATAGTATCTCTACTGTATTATTTTCTGTGTATATGGTATCGCCTGCTACTGTATGGCCTCTCTACTGTATATAGTATCGCTGCTGTTGCGGTACCGTCTTGTGTTGTGTGGTATCGCTGCTGTTGTGTAGCCTCTCTACTGTATGTAATATAAACTGCACAATATAGCCTCTCTATTATATATCACTCTCTCTACCTGTGTGTTATCTCCTACTGTGGTATCGCTGCCTCAGCTCTATGGGCCTCTCTATTGTATATAGTATCTCTATGTATAATATGCCTCTCTACTGTATATAGCCTCTCTACTGTATATAATATCTCTATTGTATAGCCTCTCTATTGTATATAGCCTCTCTACTGTATATAGCCTCTCTACTGTATATAGTCTCTCTACTGTTATATAGCCTCTCTACTGTTATAGCCTCTACTGTATATGATCCTCTCTATTGTATATAGCCTCTACTGTATATAGCCTCTCTACTGTATATGAGCTCATACTGTATATGAATCTCTGCTGTGTATATAGCCTCAGCTATTATATATGGCCCTCTCTGCAATATATGGCCCCTCTGCTGTATATGGTCTCGCTATTGTATATAGCCTCTCTACTGTATATAGCCTCTCTATGTATATAGCCTGCAACTACTGTATATAGCCTCTCTATATTATATAGTCTCTCTACTGTATATAGCCTCTCTACTGTATATAGCCTCTCTATTGACAACTATAGATCTCTCTATGTATATAGCCTCTCTACTGTATATATAGCCTCTCTACTGTATATAGCCTCTCTATTGTATATAGTATCTCACTACTGTATATAGTCTCTCTACTGTATATAGCCTCTCTGTATATAGCCTCACTACTGTATATAGCCTCTCTACTGTATATAATATAAACTACTGTATGTATATGACTGTCTCTCTACTGTATATAGCCTCTCTCTGTACCTCTGCCATATATAGCCTCTCTATTGTATATAGTCTCTCTACTGTGCAATATAGCCTCTACTGTATATAGCCTCTCTACTGTATATTTCTCTGTTGTGTGGTATCTGCTGGTGATTTGGTATCGCTGCTGACATGTATTTATCTACTGTATATCACTGCTGTTGTGTATATGATCCTCGCTACTGTTATATATCTCGCTATGTGTATATAGTCTCGCTATTGTATATAGCCTCTCTGCTGTATATAGCCTCTCTACTGTATATCATCTGCTATTGTATATAGCCTCTCTGCTGTATATAGCCTCTCTACTGTATAATTGCAATCTGCTACTGTATGTAATTTATCGCTATTGTATGTAGTTTATCTGCTGTGTAATATATCCTCTCTGTGTATAAGCCTCTCTACTGTATATGAATCACCAAGCTATTGTGTATATCTCTGTTATATATAGCCTCTCTGCACTGCTGTATAAGTATCACTGCTACTGTATATATTTATCACTTTCTGTTGCGTAGTATGATCTGCTGTTATTGTATTATCCTGCTGTTAATAATGTGATATCTGTTGCCATTTATCATATTTATCTGCTGTTGTGTGTATCTGCTGTTGTGTGGTATGTGCTGTTGTGTGGTATCCTTTCTGTGTAGTATCTTGCCGATGTGTGGGTATCTGCTGTGGTATGTGGTATCGTGGTATCTGCTGTTGTGTGATGGTATATCTAACGTTGCGTATGTTATCTCTGCTGTATGTTTGGTATCTGCTGTTGTGTAATATCGCTGCTGTGTGTGGTATCTCTGTGTGTCATTTATCTGCTGTTGTGTAGTATCGCTGCTGTTGTGTTATCTGCTGTGTATGGTATCTGCTGCTGTGTGGTATCTGCTGTTATGTGCTGCTGTTGTCAATTGTGTATGATCTGCTGTTGTGTAATTTGCCGTCTTCGCTGCTGTTAAACTTATCGCTGCTGTTGTGTATCTGCTGTTGATAATGGTATCACTGCTGTTAGTAATATTTATCACTTTCGCTTGTTGTAATATTTATCTGCTGTTGTGTAATTTATCTGCCAGTATGTTTATAGCCTCGTACTGTTGTGGCCTCACCAGTGTTGTAGCCTCGACTAGTGTAACATGGATCTCGGGCTGCTGTATGCAGTACCAGTACTGCTGTTGTAATTATAGAGCTGCTGTTGATATGTAATATAGCATCTCTAGCAATAGTATCAGGCTGCTGGTGAAGTTACTCACTGCTGTGTAATGGATGCCGCTGCTGTGTGTAAGCCTCACTGCCGGTGTAATGTTATAGACTGCTGTGTATGGCTAGCTTTTATAATTATCCTTTGCAGTGTGTAATGATGCTGCTGTGTGGTTGTCTCGCTGCTGTGGGATGGCCTCCTTTGCAATGTGTTATCGCTGCTGTTAGTGTAATTTATCGCTGCTGTGTACGTAATCCGCCAGGCCTTCTTGTTGCGATATGTTATCCCTGCTGTTGTGTAGGCTATCTCTGTTGATAATGTGTATGCTCACAGCAGTGTATGTGGTCATCTGCTGTTGTGTGTCAATGCTCTGCTTGTTGTGTGGTATGTCTTAACGGGTGTGGTATCTGCTGTTGTGTGGTATCGCTGCTGTGCATGCGGCGCTCGCTGCAGTGTATGTGATATAGAATACTGTTGCGTGATTATAGCGGCTGTGTAATGTGCCTATCGCCGACATTGTATGTGGCCTCGCTTTGCTGTTGTGTGGTTCTGTATAGGCCTCTGTAAATCACCGACTGACAGATCGTGTATTATAAGTTTACTCGTTTAATGAAGCCATTTCTGTTATGTGTAATATAAATCTGTATCCTATAAGCCTCTCCTGTAATAGTAATATAAAGCTCTGGTATCGTAGCCTCTCTGCTGTTGTGTAGCCTCTCTACTGTATATGAGCCTCTCTACTGTATATGGCCTCACTACTGTATATAGCCTCTCTACTGTATGTAGCCTCTCTACTGTATATAGCCTCTCTGCTGTAATATAGCCTCTCTACTGTATATAGCCTCTCTACTGTATATAGGCCTCTCTGTAATATGGCCTCACTGCTGTATATGGCTCTCTATTGTATGGCTTCCTCTACAGTATATAGCCTCTCTACTGTATATAAGCCTCTCTACTGTATATAGCCTCTCTATTGTATATAGTCTCTCTACTGTATAGCCTCTCTACTGTATATAGCCTCTCTACTGTATATATGGCCTCTCTACTGTATATAGCCTCTCTACTGTATATAGTCTCTCTATTGTAATATGTAAGCCTCTCTCTGCCCATATAGCCTCTCTACTGTATATAGCCGCTATTGTATATAGCCTCTCTGCAATATATAGCCTCTCTACTGTATATAGCCTCTCTACTGTATATAGCCTCACTATTGTATATAGCCTCTCTACTGTATATAGCCTCTCTACTGTATATAGCCTCACTACTGTATATAGCCTCTCTATTGTATTGGTCTTATATAATTATCTCTGCTGTATATAGCCTCTCTGCTGTATATGTGCCTCTCTACTGTATATAGCCTCGCTACTGTATATAGCCTGACTCTACTGTATATAGCCTCACTACTGTATACAGCCTCTCTGTATATGGCTCTCCTGTATATAGCCTCTCTGACTGTATATAGCCTCACTTGTATGTAAGCCTCACTACTGTATATGGCCTCTGGGCTGCTGTTGTGGCCTCTCTGTATATAGTCCTCGCTATGCTGTATATAGCCTCTCTACTGCATATAATGCCTCTCTACTGTATATAGCCTGCTACTGTATTTATATGCTCTACTATTGTATATAATCGCGCTATGTATATATCTTGTGATATAAGCCTCTACCATATATAGCCTCTCTACTGTATATATTATCTGCTACTGTATATAGCCTCTCTATTGTATATGAGCCTCTACTGTATATAGCCTCTCTACTATTAGCCTCTCTATTATATAGTCTCTACTGTATATAATAGTCTCTATATTATGTAGCCTCTCTACTGTATATAACCTCTTATTGTATATAGTATCTCTACTGTATATAGTCTCTCTACTGTATATAGCCTCTCTACTAATATAGCCTCTCTACTGTATATAGCCTCTCTACTGTATATAGCCTCTCTATTGTATATAGTCCTCTACTGTATGTAAGCCTCTCTACCGTATATAGCCTCTCTATTGTTTATGTCTCTCTACTGTATATAGCCTCTCTACTGTATATAGCCTCTCTACTGTATATGAATCTCGCTATTGTATATAGCCTCTCTACTGCATATAGCCTCTCTACTTTATAAGCCTCTCTACTGTTTATAGCTCTCTACTATTGTTATGAATCTCGCTACTGTATATAGCCTCTCTACTGTATATAGCCTCTCTACTGTATATAGATCTCGCTATTTATATAGCCTCTCTACTGTATATAGCCTCTGTATATAGCCTCTCTACTGTATATAGTCTCGCTATTGTATATAAGATTTCACTACAGTATATAATATAGCTACTGTTTTATGGCTTAAACTGCTACAATATATTATAAGCTACTGTTATATAACCTCTCTACTATTATATAATATCTCTGCTGTATATGGCCTCACTGCTGTATGTATTCCTCTCTGCTGTATATGGCCTCACTACTGTATATGGCCTCTCTACTGTATATGGCCTCCTCTGCCATATATGGCCTCTCTACTGTATATGGCCTCGCTACTGTATATAGCCTCTCTATTGTATATGGTCTCTACTGTATGTAATATCTCTGCTGTATATGGCCTCTCTGTTTTAATATGGTCTCTCTGCTGTGTATATGTGTGCCTCTGCTGTGTATGGCCTCGCTGCTGTATATGGCCTCTCTATTGTATGTAATTGTCTCTGCTGTATATGGCCTCTCTACTGTATATAGTCTCTCTACTGTATATGGCCTCTCTACTGTATCAGCATCTCTATTGTATGGATCTCTCTCTGCTGTTATGGCCTCTCTGCTGTTAATATGGCCTCTCTGCCGATGTAATTCTCTCTGCTTATATGTTGTCTCACTGTACTGTCTATATATTGCCTCTCTACTGTATATGGCCTCTCTACTGTAAATGGCCTCTCTACTGTATATAGCCCTCTACTGTATATAGCCTCTCTATTGTATATAGTCTCTCTACTGTATATAGCCTCTCTACTGTATATGGCCTCTCTACTGTATATGGCCTCTCTGTTGGTAATATGGTCTCTCTACTGTTATGTAAATGTCATCTACTGTATGTATATAGCACTCTGCAGCCTGTATAGTAGCCTCTCTGTTAATATGTAATTTAATCTGTATCTGCCTCTCTACTAATATAATCCTCTCTGCTGTATATGGCCTCTCTGCTGTTATATGGCCTCACTGCTGTGTATGGCCCTCTCTGCTGTATGTTATCTCTGCTGTTATGTAATATAAGCTGCTGTATGTAACCTGACTACAATATGTGACCTCCTTTCTGTATGCAATATCACTGCTGTATGTATTATAAATATGTGTATGTTATAATGACTGTATGTAATGTCACTACTGTATATAATATCACTGCTGTGTGGATCACCAAGCTGCTGTATATAGCTTCACTACTGTATATATAAGCTCTCTTTATGAAACCAATATATAGCCTCTCTCTGTATGCCTCTCTATAGCCTCACTACTGTATATAGCCTCTCTGCTGTATATGGCCTCACTACTGTTGTATAGCTCTCTGCTGTATATAGTATCTCTACCATATATAGCCTCTCTGCTGTGTGTAGCCTCGCTACTGTATATAACCTCTCTATTGTATATAGTCTCTCTACTGTATATAGCCTCTCTACTGTATATAGCCTCTCTATTTTATATAGTCTCTCTACTGTATATAGCCTCTCTACTGTATATAGCCTAAGCTGCTGTATATAGCCTCTCTATTGTATATAGTATCTCTACTGTATATAGCCTCTCTACTGTATATAGCCTCTCTACTGTATATAGCCTCTCTACTGTATATAGCCTCTCTACTGTATATAGTCTCTCTACTGTATATAGCCTCTCTACTGTATATAGCCTCTCTACTGTATATAGCCTCTCTGCTGTATATTGTCTCTCTACTGTATATAGCCTCTCTACTGTATATAGCCTCTCTACTGTATATAGCCTCTCTGCTGTATATAGCCTCTCTACCATATATAGCCTCTCTACTGTATATAGACTCTCTCTACCATATATAAAGCCTCTCTACTGTATATAGCCTCTCTACTGTATATAGCCTCTCTACTGTATATAGTCTCTCTACTGTATATAGCCTCTCTATTGTATATAGTCTCTCTACTGTATATAGCCTCTCTACTGTATATAAGCCTCTGCTGTAACTATATATATAAGCTACTGTATATAGCCTCTCTATTGTATATAGTATCTCTACTGTATATAGCCTCTACTGTATATAGCCTCTCTACTGTATATAGCCTCTCTACTGTATATAGCCTCACTACTGTATATAGCCTCTCTATTGTATATAGCCTCTCTACTGTATATGGCTACTGTATCTACTTCTGTATATAGCCTTCTCTGTGTGCAGCCTCTCTACTGTATGTAAGCCTCTCTGTGTATATGGCCTCTCTACTGTATATAGCCTCACTACTGTATATAGCCTCACTACTGTATATGGCCTCTCTGCTGTATATAACCTCACTACAGTATATAGCCTCTCTACTGTTTATAGCCTCGCTACCATATATAGCCTCGCTACTGTATATAGCCTCTCTGTATATAGCCTCTCTACTGTATATAGCCTCTCCTACTGTATATAGCCTCTCTACTGTATATAGCCTCACTATTGTATATGTAGTCTCTCTACTGTATATAGCCTCTCTCTACTGTATATAGCCTCTACTGTATATAGCCTCTCTACTGTATATAGCCTCTCTACTGTATATAGTCTCTCTACTGTATATAATTCTCTACTGTATATAGCCTCTCTATTTTATATAGTCTCTCTACTGTATAGCCTCTCTACTGTATATAGCCTCGCTACTGTATATAGCCTCTCTATTGTATATAGTATCTCTACTGTATATAGCCTCTCTACTGTATATAGCCTCTCTACTGTATATAGCCTCTCTATTGTATATAGTCTCTCTACTGTATATAGCCTCTCTACTGTATATGGCCTCTCTACCGTATATAGCCTCTCTATTGTATATTGTCTCTACTGTATATAGCCTCTCTACTGTATATAGCCTCTCTATTGTATATAGTCTCTCTACTGTATATAGCCTCTCTACCATATATAGCCTCTCTACTGTATATAGCCTCTCTACTGTATATAGCCCCTCTCTACTGTATATAGTCTCTCTACTGTATATAGCCTCTCTGCTGTATATAGCCTCTCTACTGTATATAGCCTCTCTACTGTATATAGTCTCTCTGCTGTATATAGCCTCTCTACTGTATATAGCCTCTCTACTGTATATAGCCTCTCTATTGCTATATAATTCTCTGTGTATATAGTATCTCTACTGTATATAGCCTCTCTACTGTGTATATAGCCTCTCTACTGTATATAGCCTCTCTACTGTATATAGCTCTCTACTGTATATAGTCTCACTACTGTATATATCCTCTCTGCTGTATATATAATCACTACTGTATATAGCTCTCTACTGTATATAGCCTCTCTACTGTATATAGCCTCTCTACTGTATATATAGCCTCTCTACTGTATATAGCCTCTCTACTGTATATAGCCTCTCTACTGTATATAGCCTCTCTATTGTATATAGTCTCTCTATTGTATATAGCCTCTCTACTGTATATAGCCTCTCTATTGTATATAGTCTCTCTACTGTATATAGCCTCTCTACTGTATATAGCCTCTCTACTGTATATAGCCTCTCTATTGTATATAGTATCTCTACTGTATATAGTCTCTCTACTGTATATAGCCTCTCTACTGTATATGGCCTCTCTATTGTATATAGTCTCTCTACTGTATATGGCCTCTCTCTACCATGTAGCCTCTCTACTGTATATAGCACTCTCTACTGTATATAGCCTCTCTACTGTATATAGTCTCTCTACTGTATATAGCCTCTCTGCTGTATATAGCCTCTCTACTGTATATAGCCTCTCTATTGTATATAGCCTCTCTACTGTATGTAAGCCTCTCTACTGTATATAGCCTCTCTACTGTATATAGCCTCTCTATTGTATATAGCCTCTCTATTGTATATAGTATCTCTACTGTATATAAGCCTCTCTACTGTATATAGCCTCTCTACTGTATATAGTCTCACTAATGTAATATAGCCTCTCTACTGTATATAGCCTCACTACTGTATAGCCTCTCTACTGTATATATGCTCTCAGCTATTGTATATAGCCTCTCTGCTGTATATAGCCTCTCTGCCATATATGCCTCTCTACTGTATATAGCCCCTAAGCTACTGTATATAGCCTCTCTATTGTATATAGTCTCTCTACTGTATATAGCCTCTCTACTGTATATAGCCTCTCTATTGTATATAGTCTCTCTACTGTATATGGCCTCTCTATATGTATAGCCCCTCTCTACTGTATATAGCCTCTCTATTGTATATAGTATCTCTCTGTATATAGTCTCTCTACTGTATATAGCCTCTCTACTGTATATAGCCTCTCTACTGTATATAGCCTCTCTACTGTATATAGCCTCTCTACTGTAATATAGCCTCTCTACTGTATAGCCTCTCTACTGTATATAGCCTCTCTACTGTATATGGCCTCTCTGCTGTATATAGCCTCTCTACTGTATATAGCCCCTCTACTGTATATAGCCTCTCTATTGTATATTGTCTCTCTACTGTATATAGCCTCTCTACTGTATATAGCCTCTCTACTGTATATAGCCTCTCTACTGTATATAGCCTCTCTACTGTATATAGCCTCTCTACTGTATATAGCCTCTATACTGTATATAGCCTCTCTATTGTATATAGTCTCTCTACTGTATATAGCCTCTCTACTGTATATAGCCTCTCTACTGTATATAGCCTCTCTACTGTATATAGTCTCTCTATTGTATATATAGCCTCTCTACTGTATATAGCCTCCTCTACTGTATATAGCCTCTCTACTGTATATAGCCTCTCTATTGTATATAGTATCTCTACTGTATATAGCCTCTCTCTACTGTATATAGCCTCTCTACTGTATATAGCCTCTCTACTGTATATAGCCTCTCTACTGTATATAGTCTCACTAATGTATATAGCTCTCTACTGTATATAGCCTCACTACTGTATATATGCCTCTCTACTGTATATAGCCTCACTACTGTATATAGCCTCTCTATTGTATATAGCCTCTCTACTGTATATAGCCTCTCTGCTGTATATCCTCGCTACTGTATATAGCCTCTCTATTGTATATAGTCTCTCTACTGTATATAGCCTCTCTACTGTATATAGCCTCTCTATTGTATATAGTCTCTCTACTGTATATAGCCTCTCTACTGTATATAGCCTCTGCTACTGTATATAGCCTCTATATTGTATATATAGTATCTCTACTGTATATAGTCTCTCTACTGTATATAGCCTCTCTGCTGTATATAGCCTCTCTACTGTATGTAGCCTCTCTACTGTATATAGCCTCTCTACCATATATAGCCTCTCTACTGTATAGCCTCACTACTGTATATAGCCTCTCTATTGTATATAGTCTCTCTACTGTATATAGCCTCTCTATGTATATAGCCTCACTACTGTATATAGCCTCTCTATTGTATATAGTCTCTCTGTATATAGCCTCTCTGCTGTATATAGCCTGCTGTTATGTATGTAAACTCACTCTACTGTATATGAGCCTCTCTATTGTATATAGTATCTCTACTGTATATAGGCCTCTCTACTTATATAGCCTCTCTACTGTATATAGTCTCACTACTGTATATAGCCTCTCTGCTGTATATAGCCTCACTACTGTATATAGCCTCTCTACTGTATATAGCCTCACTACTGTATAGCCTCTCTACTGTATATAGCCTCTCTACCATATATAGCCTCTCTACTGTATATGGCCTCGCTACTGTATATAGCCTCTCTATTGTATATAGTCTCTCTACTGTATATAGCCTCTCTACTGTGTATAGCCTCTCTATTGTATATAGTCTCTCTACTGTATATAGCCTCTCTACTGTATATATATAAGCTACTGTATATAGCCTCTCTATTGTATATAGTATCTCTACTGTATATAGTCTCTCTACTGTTATAGCCTCTCTACTGTATATAGCCTCTCTGCTGTATATAGCCTCTCTGTGTATATAGCCTCTCTGCCATATAAAGCCTCTCTACTGTATATAGCCTCGCTACTGTATATAGCCTCTCTATTGTATATAGCCTCTCTACTGTATATATGCCTCTCTACTGTATGTAGCCTCTCTACTGTATATAGCCTCTCTATTGTATATAGTCTCTACTGTATATAGCCTCTCTACTGTATATAGCCTCGCTACTGTATATAGCCTCGCTACTGTATATAGCCTCTCTACTGTATATAGCCTCTCTACTGTATATAGCCTCTCTATGTATATAGTCTCTACTGTATATAGCCTGACTACTGTTATAGCCTCGCTACTGTATATAGCCTCTCTACTGTATATAGCCTCTCTACTGTATATAGCCTCTCTACTGTATATAGCCTCACTAATGTATATAGCCTCTCTACTGTATATAGCCTCACTACTGTATATGGCCCCTCTACTGTATATAGCCTCACTACTGTATACAGCCTCTCTACTGTATATAGCCTCTCTATTGTATATAGCCTCTCTACTGTATATAGCCTCGCTACTGTATATAGCCTCTCTACTGTATATAGTCTCTCTACTGTATATAGCCTCTCTACTGTATATAGCCTCTCTATTGTATATAGTCTCTCTACTGTATATAGCCTCTCTACTGTATATAGCCTCTCTACTGTATATAGCCTCTCTACTGTATATAGCCTATCTCTACTGTATATAGCCTCTCTACTGTATATAGCCTCTCTACTGTATATAGCCTCTCTAATGTATATAGCCTCTCTACTGTATATAGCCTCTCTACTGTATATAGTCTCTCTACTGTATATAGCCCTCTCTACTGTATATAGCCTCTCTACTGTATATAGCCTCTCTACTGTATATAGCCTCTCTACTGTATATAGCCTCTCTCTACTGTATATAGTCTCTATTGTATATAGCCTCTCTACTGTATATAGCCTCTCTACTGTATATAGCCTCTCTACTGTATATAGTCTCTCTATGTGTATAGCCTCGCTACTGTATATAGCCTCTCTACTGTATATAGCCTCTCTACTGTATATAGCCTCGCTACTGTATATAGCCTCTCTACTGTATATAGCCTCTCTACTGTATATAGCCTCTACTGTATATAGCCTCTCTATTGTATATAGTCTCACTATTGTATATAGCCTCTCTACTGTATATAGCCTCTCTACTGTATATAGTCTCTCTACTGTATATAGCCTCTCTACTGTATATAGCCTCTCTATTGTATATAGCCTCTCTACTGTATATAGCCTGACTACTGTATATAGCCTCACTACTGTATATAGTCTCACTATTGTATATAGCCTCACTACTGTATATAGCCTCTCTACTGTATATAGCCTCAAGCTGCTGTATATAGTCTCGCTACTGTATATATAGCCTCTCTACTGTATATAGCCTCTCTACTGTTAAACCTCACTACTGTATATAGTCTCGCTGTTGTATATAGTCTCGCTACTGTATATAGCCTCACTGCTGTATATAGCCTCGCTGCTGTATATGGTCTGCTATTGTATATAGCCTCTCTACTGTATATAGCCTCTCTACTGTATATAGCCTCGCTACTGTATATAGCCTCATACTTAGTCTCGCTATGTGTATAGCCTCACTACTGTATATAGCCTCGCTACTGTATATAGCCTCGGGACTGTATATAGCCTCAGCTACTGTATATAGCCTCTCTATGTGTATATATCCTCTCTACTGTATATAGCCTCTCTACTGTATATAGCCTCTCTCACCAATGTTATAGCCTCTCTACTGTTTATAATCTCACTACTGTATATAGCCTCTCTACTGTATATAGCCTCTCTACTGTATATAGCCTCTCTACTGCTATATAGCCCCTCACTACTGTATATAGCTCTCTACTGTATATAGCCTCTACTGTATATATAGCCTCTCTACTGTATATAGCCTCTCTACTGTATATAGTCTCACTACTGTATATAGCCTCTCTACTGTATATAGACTCACTAATGTATATAGCCTCACTACTGTATATAGCCTCACTACTGTATATAGCCTCTCTACTGTGTACAGCCTCTCTACTGTATATAGCCTCTTGCTGTATATAACCTCTCTATTGTATATAGTCTCTACTGTATATATCCTCTCTACTGTATATAGCCCTCACTAATGTATATAACCTCTCTACTGTATATAGCCTCGCTACTGTATATACCTCACTACTGTATATAGCCTCTCTACTGTATATAGCCTCTCTACTGTATATAGCCTCGCTACTGTATATAGCCACACTACTGTATATAGCCTCACTACTGTATACAGCCTCACTACTGTATATAGCCTCGCTCCTGTACATAGCCTCGCAACTGTATATAGCCTCACTACTGTATATAGCCTCACTACTGTATATAGTCTCGCTACTGTATATAGCTTCACTACAGTATATAGCCTCGCTACTGTTTATAGCTTCGCTACTGTATATAGCTCACACTGTATATAGCCTCTCTACTGTATATAGCCTCACTACTGTATATAGCCTCTCTACTGTATATAAGCCTCACTACTGTATATAGCCTCTCTACTGTATATAGCCTCTCTACCATATATAGCCTCTCTACTGTATATAGCCTCGCTACTGTATATAGCCTCTCTATTGTATATAGTCTCTCTACTGTATAGCCTCTCTACTGTATATAGCCTCTCTATTGTATATAGTCTCTCTACTGTATATAGCCTCTCTACTGTATATATAGCCTCGCTACTGTATATAGCCTCTCTATTGTATATAGTATCTCTACTGTATATAGTCTCTCTACTGTATATAGCCTCTCTACTGTATATAGCCTCTCTACTGTATATAGCCTCTCTACTGTATATAGCCTCTCTATTGTATATAGTCTCTCTACTGTATATAGCCTCTCTACCGTATAGCCTCTCTATTGTATATAGTCTCTCTACTGTATATAGCCTCTCTACTGTATATAGCCTCTCTACTGTATATAGTCTCGCTATTGTATATAGCCTCTCTACTGTATATAGCCTCTCTACTGTATATAGCCTCGCTACTGTATATAGTCTCGCTATTGTATATAGTCTCGCTATTGTATATAGCCTCTCTACTGTATATAGCCTCTCTACTGTATATAGCCTCTCTACTGTATATAGCCTCGCTGCTGTATATAGCCTGACTACTGTATATAGCCTCACTACTGTATACAGCCTCACTACTGTATATAGCCTCGCTCCTGTACATAGCCTCTCTACTGTATATAGCCTCACTACTGTATATAGCCTCACTACTGTATATAGTCTCGCTACTGTATATAGCTTCACTACAGTATATAGCCTCGCTACTGTTTATAGATTCGCTACTGTATATAGCCTCGCTACTGTATATAGCCTCTCTACTGTATATAGCCTCACTACTGTATATAGCCTCTCTACTGTATATAGCCTCACTACTGTATATAGCCTCTCTACTGTATATAGCCTCTCTACCATATATAGCCTCTCTACTGTATATAGCCTCCGCTACTGTATATAGCCTCTCTATTGTATATAGTCTCTCTACTGTATATAGCCTCTCTACTGTATATAGCCTCTCTATTGTATATAGTCTCTCTACTGTATATAGCCTCTCTACTGTATATAGCCTCGCTACTGTATATAGCCTCTCTATTGTATATAGTATCTCTACTGTATATAGTCTCTCTACTGTATATAGCCTCTCTACTGTATATAGCCTCTCTACTGTATATAGCCTCTCTACTGTATATAGCCTCTCTATTGTATATAGTCTCTCTACTGTATATAGCCTCTCTACCGTATATAGCCTCTCTATTGTATATAGTCTCTCTACTGTATATAGCCTCTCTACTGTATATAGCCTCTCTACTGTATATAGTCTCGCTATTGTATATAGCCTCTCTACTGCATATAGCCTCTCTACTGTATATAGCCTCGCTACTGTATATAGTCTCGCTATTGTATATAGTCTCGCTATTGTATATAGCCTCTCTACTGTATATAGCCTCTCTACTGTATATAGTCTCGCTATTGTATATAGCCTCTCTACTGTATATAGCCTCTCTACTGTATATAGCCTCGCTACTGTATATAGTCTCGCTATTGTATATAGTCTCGCTATTGTATATAGCCTCTCTACTGTATATAGCCTCTCTACTGTATATAGTCTCGCTATTGTATATAGCCTCTCTACTGTATATAGCCTCTCTACTGTATATAGCCTCGCTACTGTATATAGCCTCACTACTGTATATAGTCTCGCTATTGTATATACCCCTCGCTACTGTATATAGCCTCACTACTGTATATAGCCTCTCTACTGTATATAGCCTCGCTACTGTATATAGCTCGCTACTGTATATAGCCTCTCTACTGTATATAGCCTCTCTACTGTATATAGCCTCTCTACTGTATATAGCCTCACTACTGTATATAGCCTCACTACTGTATATAGCCTCGCTACTCTATATAGTCTCGCTACTGTATATAGCCTCTCTACTGTATATAGCCTCTCTACTGTATATAGCCTCGCTACTGTATATAGCCTCACTACTGTATATAGCCTCGCTACTGTATATAGCCTCACTACTGTATATAGCCTCGCTACTGTATATAGCCTCGCTACTGTATATAGCCTCGCTACTGTTATAGCCTCGCTACTGTTATAGCCTCACTACTGTATATAGCCTCGCTACTGTTATAGCCTCACCAATGTTATAGCCTCGCTAATGTTTATAGCCTCGCTACTGTATACAGCCTCGCTACTGTATATAGCCTCGCTACTGTATATAGCCTCGCTACTGTTATAGCCTCGCTACTGTTATAGCCTCACTACTGTATATAGCCTCGCTACTGTTATAGCCTCACCAATGTTATAGCCTCGCTAATGTTTATAGTCTCGCTACTGTATACAGCCTCGCTACTGTTATAGCCTCGCTACTGTATATAGCCTCGCTACTGCTATAGCCTCACTACTGTATATAGCCTCACTACTGTATACAGACTCGCTACTGTTATAGCCTCACTACTGTATATAGCCTCACTACTGTATATAGCCTCGCTACTGTGTACAGCCTCGCGACTGTTATAGCCTCGCTACTGTATATAGCCTCTCTATTGTATATATCCTCTCTACTGTATATATCCTCTCTACTGTATATAGCCTGACTACTGTATATAGCCTCGCTACTGTATATAGCCTCGCTACTGTATATAGCCTCACTACTGTATATAGCCTCTCTACTGTATATAGCCTCTCTACTGTATATAGCCTCGCTACTGTATATAGCCTGACTACTGTATATAGCCTCACTACTGTATAGAGCCTCACTACTGTATATAGCCTCGCTCCTGTACATAGCCTCGCAACTGTATATAGCCTCACTACTGTATATAGCCTCACTACTGTATATAGTCTCGCTACTGTATATAGCCTCACTACTGTATATAGCCTCTCTACTGTATATAGCCTCTCTACTGTATATAGCCTCGCTACTGTATATAGCCTGACTACTGTATATAGCCTCACTACTGTATACAGCCTCACTACTGTATATAGCCTCGCTCCTGTACATAGCCTCGCAACTGTATATAGCCTCACTACTGTATATAGCCTCACTACTGTATATAGTCTCGCTACTGTATATAGCTTCACTACAGTATATAGCCTCGCTACTGTTTATAGCTTCGCTACTGTATATAGCCTCGCTACTGTATATAGCCTCTCTACTGTATATAGCCTCACTACTGTATATAGCCTCTCTACTGTATATAGCCTCACTACTGTATATAGCCTCTCTACTGTATATAGCCTCTCTACCATATATAGCCTCTCTACTGTATATAGCCTCGCTACTGTATATAGCCTCTCTATTGTATATAGTCTCTCTACTGTATATAGCCTCTCTACTGTATATAGCCTCTCTATTGTATATAGTCTCTCTACTGTATATAGCCTCTCTACTGTATATAGCCTCGCTACTGTATATAGCCTCTCTATTGTATATAGTATCTCTACTGTATATAGTCTCTCTACTGTATATAGCCTCTCTACTGTATATAGCCTCTCTACTGTATATAGCCTCTCTACTGTATATAGCCTCTCTATTGTATATAGTCTCTCTACTGTATATAGCCTCTCTACCGTATATAGCCTCTCTATTGTATATAGTCTCTCTACTGTATATAGCCTCTCTACTGTATATAGCCTCTCTACTGTATATAGTCTCTCTATTGTATATAGCCTCTCTACTGTATATAGCCTCTCTACTGTATATAGCCTCGCTACTGTATATAGTCTCGCTATTGTATATAGTCTCGCTATTGTATATAGCCTCTCTACTGTATATAGCCTCTCTACTGTATATAGCCTCTCTACTGTATATAGCCTCGCTACTGTATATAGCCTGACTACTGTATATAGCCTCACTACTGTATACAGCCTCACTACTGTATATAGCCTCGCTCCTGTACATAGCCTCGCAACTGTATATAGCCTCACTACTGTATATAGCCTCACTACTGTATATAGTCTCGCTACTGTATATAGCTTCACTACAGTATATAGCCTCGCTACTGTTTATAGCTTCGCTACTGTATATAGCCTCTCTACTGTATATAGCCTCTCTACTGTATATAGCCTCACTACTGTATATAGCCTCTCTACTGTATATAGCCTCACTACTGTATATAGCCTCTCTACTGTATATAGCCTCTCTACCATATATAGCCTCTCTACTGTATATAGCCTCGCTACTGTATATAGCCTCTCTATTGTATATAGTCTCTCTACTGTATATAGCCTCTCTACTGTATATAGCCTCTCTATTGTATATAGTCTCTCTACTGTATATAGCCTCTCTACTGTATATAGCCTCGCTACTGTATATAGCCTCTCTATTGTATATAGTATCTCTACTGTATATAGTCTCTCTACTGTATATAGCCTCTCTACTGTATATAGCCTCTCTACTGTATATAGCCTCTCTACTGTATATAGCCTCTCTATTGTATATAGTCTCTCTACTGTATATAGCCTCTCTACCGTATATAGCCTCTCTATTGTATATAGTCTCTCTACTGTATATAGCCTCTCTACTGTATATAGCCTCTCTACTGTATATAGTCTCGCTATTGTATATAGCCTCTCTACTGCATATAGCCTCTCTACTGTATATAGCCTCGCTACTGTATATAGTCTCGCTATTGTATATAGTCTCGCTATTGTATATAGCCTCTCTACTGTATATAGCCTCTCTACTGTATATAGTCTCGCTATTGTATATAGCCTCTCTACTGTATATAGCCTCTCTACTGTATATAGCCTCGCTACTGTATATAGTCTCGCTATTGTATATAGTCTCGCTATTGTATATAGCCTCTCTACTGTATATAGCCTCTCTACTGTATATAGTCTCGCTATTGTATATAGCCTCTCTACTGTATATAGCCTCTCTACTGTATATAGCCTCGCTACTGTATATAGCCTCTCTATTGTATATAGTCTCTCTACTGTATATAGCCTCTCTACTGTATATAGCCTCTCTATTGTATATAGTCTCTCTACTGTATATAGCCTCTCTACTGTATATAGCCTCGCTACTGTATATAGCCTCTCTATTGTATATAGTATCTCTACTGTATATAGTCTCTCTACTGTATATAGCCTCTCTACTGTATATAGCCTCTCTACTGTATATAGCCTCTCTACTGTATATAGCCTCTCTATTGTATATAGTCTCTCTACTGTATATAGCCTCTCTACCGTATATAGCCTCTCTATTGTATATAGTCTCTCTACTGTATATAGCCTCTCTACTGTATATAGCCTCTCTACTGTATATAGTCTCGCTATTGTATATAGCCTCTCTACTGTATATAGCCTCTCTACTGTATATAGCCTCGCTACTGTATATAGTCTCGCTATTGTATATAGTCTCGCTATTGTATATAGCCTCTCTACTGTATATAGCCTCTCTACTGTATATAGCCTCTCTACTGTATATAGCCTCGCTACTGTATATAGCCTGACTACTGTATATAGCCTCACTACTGTATACAGCCTCACTACTGTATATAGCCTCGCTCCTGTACATAGCCTCGCAACTGTATATAGCCTCACTACTGTATATAGCCTCACTACTGTATATAGTCTCGCTACTGTATATAGCTTCACTACAGTATATAGCCTCGCTACTGTTTATAGCTTCGCTACTGTATATAGCCTCGCTACTGTATATAGCCTCTCTACTGTATATAGCCTCACTACTGTATATAGCCTCTCTACTGTATATAGCCTCACTACTGTATATAGCCTCTCTACTGTATATAGCCTCTCTACCATATATAGCCTCTCTACTGTATATAGCCTCGCTACTGTATATAGCCTCTCTATTGTATATAGTCTCTCTACTGTATATAGCCTCTCTACTGTATATAGCCTCTCTATTGTATATAGTCTCTCTACTGTATATAGCCTCTCTACTGTATATAGCCTCGCTACTGTATATAGCCTCTCTATTGTATATAGTATCTCTACTGTATATAGTCTCTCTACTGTATATAGCCTCTCTACTGTATATAGCCTCTCTACTGTATATAGCCTCTCTACTGTATATAGCCTCTATTGTATATAGTCTCTCTACTGTATATAGCCTCTCTACCGTATATAGCCTCTCTATTGTATATAGTCTCTCTACTGTATATAGCCTCTCTACTGTATATAGCCTCTCTACTGTATATAGTCTCGCTATTGTATATAGCCTCTCTACTGCATATAGCCTCTCTACTGTATATAGCCTCGCTACTGTATATAGTCTCGCTATTGTATATAGTCTCGCTATTGTATATAGCCTCTCTACTGTATATAGCCTCTCTACTGTATATAGTCTCGCTTATTGTATATAGCCTCTCTACTGTATATAGCCTCTCTACTGTATATAGCCTCGCTACTGTATATAGTCTCGCTATTGTATATAGTCTCTCTATTGTATATAGCCTCTCTGTGTATATAGCCTCTCTACTGTATATAGTCTCGCTATTGTATATAGCCTCTCTACTGTATATAGCCTCTCTACTGTATATAGCCTCGCTACTGTATATAGCCTCACTACTGTATATAGTCTCGCTATTGTATATACCTCTACTGTATATAGCCTCACTACTGTATATAGCCTCGCTACTGTATATAGCCTCGCTACTGTATATAGCTCTCTACTGTATATAGCCTCTCTACTGTATATAGCCTCTCTACTGTATATAGCCTCTCTACTGTATATAGCCTCACTACTGTATATAGCCTCACTACTGTATATAGCCTCGCTACTCTATATAGTCTCGCTACTGTATATAGCCTCTCTACTGTATATAGCCTCTACTGTATATAGCCTCGCTACTGTATATAGCCTCACTACTGTATATAGCCTCTCTATTTTATATAGCCTCACTACTGTATATAGCCTCGCTACTGTATATAGCCTCGCTACTGTATATAGCCTCGCTACTGTTATAGCCTCTCTACTGTATATAGCCTCTCTACTGTATATAGCCTCGCTACTGTTATAGCCTCACTAATGTTATAGCCTCGCTACTGTATATAGCCTCGCTACTGTATACAGCCTCGCTACTGTATATAGCCTCGCTACTGTATATAGCCTCGCTACTGTTATAGCCTCGCTACTGTTATAGCCTCACTACTGTATATAGCCTCGCTACTGTTATAGCCTCACCAATGTTATAGCCTCGCTAATGTTTATAGTCTCGCTACTGTATACAGCCTCTCTACTGTTATAGCCTCTCTACTGTATATAGCCTCTCTATTGCTATAGCCTCACTACTGTATATAGCCTCACTACTGTATATAGACTCGCTACTGTTATAGCCTCACTACTGTATATAGCCTCACTACTGTATATAGCCTCGCTACTGTGTACAGCCTCGCGACTGTTATAGCCTCGCTACTGTATATAGCCTCTCTATTGTATATATCCTCTCTACTGTATATATCCTCTACTGTATATAGCCTGACTACTGTATATAGCCTCGCTACTGTATATAGCCTCGCTACTGTATATAGCCTCACTACTGTATATAGCCTCTACTGTATATAGCCTCTCTACTGTATATAGCCTCGCTACTGTATATAGCCTGACTACTGTATATAGCCTCACTACTGTATAGAGCCTCACTACTGTATATAGCCTCGCTCCTGTACATAGCCTCGCAACTGTATATAGCCTCACTACTGTATATAGCCTCACTACTGTATATAGTCTCGCTACTGTATATAGCTTCACTACAGTATATAGCCTCGCTCTCTGTTTATAGCTTCGCTTACTGTATATAGCCTCGCTACTGTATATAGCCTCTCTACTGTATATAGCCTCTCTACTGTATATAGCCTCTCTACTGTATATAGCCTCTATTGTATATAGTCTCTCTATTGTATATAGCCTCTCTACTGTATATAGCCTCTCTACTGTATATAGCCTCTCTATTGTATATAGTCTCTCTATTTTATATAGCTACTGTATATACCTCGCTATTGTATATACCCTCGCTACTGTATATACCTCGCTATTGTATATAGCCTCTCTACTGTATATAGCCTCTCTACTGTATATAGCCTCGCTATATGTATATATAGCCTCGCTACTGTATATAGCCTCACTACTGTATATAGCCTCTCTACTGTATATAGCCTCGCTACTGTATATAGCCTCGCTACTGTATATAGCCTCTCTACTGTATATAGCCTCTCTACTGTATATAGCCTCTCTACTGTATATAGTCTCTCTACTGTATATAGCCTCTCTACTGTATATAGTCTCTCTACTCTATATAGCCTCTCTACTGTATATAGCCTCGCTACTGTATATAGCCTCGCTACTGTATATAGCCTCTCTACTGTATATAGTCTCACTAATGTATATAGCCTCTCTACTGTATATAGCCTCACTACTGTATATAGCCTCTCTACTGTATATAGCCTCACTACTGTATATAGCCTCTCTACTGTATATAGCCTCGCTACTGTATATAGCCTCTCTATTGTATATAGTATCTCTACTGTATATAGCCTCGCTACTGTATATAGTCTCGCTATTGTATATAGTCTCGCTATTGTATATAGCCTCTCTACTGTATATAGCCTCTCTACTGTATATAGCCTCGCTACTGTATATAGTCTCGCTATTGTATATAGTCTCGCTATTGTATATAGCCTCTCTACTGTATATAGCCTCTCTACTGTATATAGTCTCGCTATTGTATATAGCCTCTCTACTGTATATAGCCTCTCTACTGTATATAGCCTCGCTACTGTATATAGTCTCGCTATTGTATATAGTCTCTCTACTGTATATAGCCTCTCTACTGTATATAGCCTCTACTGTATATAGTCTCTCTATTGTATATAGCCTCTCTACTGTATATAGCCTCTCTACTGTATATAGCCTCGCTACTGTATATAGCCTCACTACTGTATATAGTCTCGCTATTGTATATACCCTCGCTACTGTATATAGCCTCACTACTGTATATAGCCTCTCTACTGTATATAGCCTCTCTACTGTATATAGCCTCTCTACTGTATATAGTCTCTCTACTGTATATAGCCTCTCTATTGTATATAGTCTCTCTACTCTATATAGCCTCTCTACTGTATATAGCCTCTCTACTGTATATAGCCTCTCTATTGTATATAGTCTCTCTACTGTATATAGCCTCTCTACTGTATATAGCCTCGCTACTGTATATAGCCTCTCTATTGTATATAGTATCTCTACTGTATATAGTCTCTCTACTGTATATAGCCTCTCTACTGTATATAGCCTCTCTACTGTATATAGCCTCTCTACTGTATATAGTCTCGCTATTGTATATAGCCTCTCTACTGTATATAGCCTCTCTACTGTATATAGCCTCGCTACTGTATATAGCCTCACTACTGTATATAGTCTCGCTATTGTATATACCTCGCTACTGTATATAGCCTCACTACTGTATATAGCCTCTACTGTATATAGCCTCGCTGCTGTATATAGCCTCGCTACTGTATATAGCCTCTCTACTGTATATAGCATCGTCTACTCTATATAGCCTCTCTACTGTATATAGCCTCTCTACTGTATATAGCCTCGCTACTGTATATAGCCTCACTACTGTATATAGCCTCACTACTGTATAGCCTCGCTACTCTATATAGTCTCGCTACTGTATATAGCCTCTCTACTGTATATAGCCTCTACTGTATATAGCCTCGCTACTGTATATAGCCTCACTACTGTATATAGCCTCGCTACTGTATATAGCCTCACTACTGTATATAGCCTCGCTACTGTATATAGCCTCGCTACTGTATATAGCCTCGCTACTGTTATAGCCTCGCTACTGTTATAGCCTCACTACTGTATATAGCCTCGCTACTGTTATAGCCTCACTCAATGTTATAGCCTCGCTAATGTTTATAGTCTCGCTACTGCATACAGCCTCGCTACTGTTATAGCCTCGCTACTGTATATAGCCTCGCTACTGCTATAGCCTCGCTACTGGTAAAGCCTCACTACTGTATATAGGCTCGCTACTGTATATAGCCTCACTACCGTATATAGCCTCGCTACTGTATATAGCCTCGCTACTGTTATAGCCTCACTACTGTATATAGCCTGACTACTGTATACAGACTCGCTACTGTTATAGCCTCACTACTGTATATAGCCTCACTACTGTATATAGCCTCGCTACTGTGTACAGCCTCGCGACTGTTATAGCCTCGCTACTGTATATAGCCTCTCTATTGTATATATCCTCTCTACTGTATATATCCTCTCTACTGTATATAGCCTGACTACTGTATATAGCCTCGCTACTGTATATAGCCTCGCTACTGTATATAGCCTCACTACTGTATATAGCCTCTCTACTGTATATAGCCTCTCTACTGTATATAGCCTCGCTACTGTATATAGACTACTATATAGACTACTGTATATAGCCTCATTACTGTATATAGCCTCGCTATTGCCTATATAGCCTCTCTATTTACTATATAGCCTCTTACTGTATATAGTCTCTATTGTATATAGCCTCTCTACTGTATATAGCCTCTCTACTGTATATAGCCTCTATACTGTATATAGTCTCTCTATTGTATATAGCCGCTACTGTATATACCTCGCTATTGTATATACCTCGCTACTGTATATAGCCTCACTACTGTATATAGCCTCTCTACTGTATATAGCCTCGCTACTGTATATACCTCGCTACTGTATATAGCCTCTCTACTGTATATAGCCTCTCTACTGTATATAGCCTCTACTGTATATAGCCTCTCTACTGTATATAGCCTCTCTACTGTATATAGTCCTCTCTACTGTATATAGCCTCTCTACTGTATATAGCCTCGCTACTGTATATAGCCTCTACTGTATATAGCCTCTCTACTGTATATAGCCTCTCTACTGTATATAGTCTCACTACTGTATATAGCCTCTCTACTGTATATAGCCTCACTACTGTATATAGCCTCTCTACTGTATATAGCCTCACTACTGTATATAGCCTCTCTACTGTATATAGCCTCGCTACTGTATATAGCCTCTCTATTGTATATAGTATCTCTACTGTATATAGCCTCGCTACTGTATATAGTCTCGCTATTGTATATAGTCTCGCTATTGTATATAGCCTCTCTACTGTATATAGCCTCTCTACTGTATATAGCCTCTCTACTGTATATAGTCTCGCTATTGTATATAGTCTCGCTACTGTATATAGCCTCTCTACTGTATATAGCCTCTCTATTGTATATAGTATCTCTACTGTATATAGCCTCTCTACTGTATATAGCCTCTCTACTGTATATAGCCTCGCTGTTATTGTATATAGTCTCGCTACTGTATATAGTCTCTATTGTATATAGCCTCTCTACTGTATATAGCCTCTCTACTGTATATAGTCTCGCTACTGTATATAGCCTCTCTACTGTATATAGCCTCTCTACTGTATATAGCCTCTCTACTGTATATAGCCTCACTACTGTATATAGCCTCTCTATTGTATATACCTCGCTACTGTATATAGCCTCTCTACTGTATATAGCCTCTCTACTGTATATAGCTACTGTATATAGCCTCTCTACTGTATATAGTCCTCTACTGTATATAGCCTCTCTATTGTATATAGTCTCTCTACTGTATATAGCCTCTCTACTGTATATAGCCTCTCTACTGTATATAGCCTCTCTATTGTATATAGTATCTCTCTCTACTGTATATAGCCTCTCTACTGTATATAGCCTCTCTACTGTATATAGCCTCTCTATGTGTATATAGTATCCTCTCTACTGTATATAGTCCTCTCTACTGTATATAGCCTCTCTACTGTATATAGCCTCTCTACTGTATATAGCCTCTCTACTGTATATAGTCTCGCTACTGTATATAGCCTCTCTACTGTATATAGCCTCTACTGTATATAGCCTCGCTACTGTATATAGCCTCTCTACTGTATATAGTATCTCTACTGTATATAGCCCTCTACTGTATATAGCCTCTCTACTGTATATAGCCTCTCTACTGTATATAGCCTCTCTACTGTATATAGCCTCTCTATTGTATATAGCTCTCTACTGTATATAGCCTCTCTACTGTATATAGCCTCTCTACTGTATATAGCCTCTCTACTGTATATAGCCTCTACTGTATATAGCCTCTACTGTATATAGCCTCACTACTGTATATAGCCTCGCTACTGTATATAGTCTCGCTCTACTGTATATAGCCTCTACTGTATATAGCCTCTCTACTGTATATAGCCTCGCTACTGTATATAGCCTCACTACTGTATATAGCCTCTCTACTGTTATAGCCTCACTACTGTATATAGCCTCTCTACTGTATATAGCCTCGCTACTGTATATAGCCTCTACTGTTATAGCCTCTCTACTGTTATAGCCTCTCTACTGTATATAGCCTCGCTACTGTATATAGCCTCACCAATGTTATAGCCTCGCTACTGTTTATAGCCTCGCTACTGTATACAGCCTCGCTACTGTTATAGCCTCGCTACTGTATATAGCCTCGCTACTGTATATAGCCTCGCTACTGGTATAGCCTCACTACTGTATATAGCCTCGCTACTGTATATAGCCTCACTACTGTATATAGCCTCTCTACTGTATATAGCCTCTCTACTGTTATAGCCTCACTACTGTATATAGCCTCTACTGTATACAGACTCGCTACTGTTATAGCCTCACTACTGTATATAGCCTCACTACTGTATATAGCTCTCTACTGTATATAGCCTCTCTACTGTATATAGCCTCTCTACTGTATATAGCCTCTCTATTGTATATATCCTCTCTACTGTATATAGCCTCTCTACTGTATATAGCCTCTCTACTGTATATAGCCTCTATCTACTGTATATAGCCTCTCTACTGTATATAGCCTCTCTACTGTATATAGCCTCTCTACTGTATATAGCCTCTCTACTGTATATAGCCTCTCTACTGTATATAGCCTGACTACTGTATATAGCCTCACTACTGTATATAGCCTCACTACTGTATATAGCCTCCTCTACTGTATATAGCCTCGCTGCTGTATATAGTCTCGCTATTGTATATAGTCTCACTACTGTATATAGCCTCTCTACTGTATATAGCCTCTACTGTATATAGCCTCGCTGCTGTATATAGCCTCTCTACTGTATATAGCCTCTCTACTGTATATAGCCTCGCTACTGTATATAGCCTCACTACTGTATATAGCCTCTCTATTGTATATAGCTCTCTACTGTATATAGCTCGCTACTGTATATAGTCTCTCTACTGTATATAGCCTCTCTACTGTATATAGTCTCTCTACTGTATATAGCCTCTCTACTGTATATAGCCTCGCTACTGTATATAGCCTCGCTACTGTATATAGCCTCTCTATTGTATATAGTCTCTACTGTATATAGCCTCTCTACTGTATATAGCCTCGCTACTGTATATAGCCTCTCTACTGTATATAGCCTCTCTACTGTATATAGCCTCTCTACTGTATATAGCCTCTCTACTGTATATAGCCTCTCTACTGTATATAGCCTCTCTACTGTATATAGCCTCTACTACTGTATATAGCCTCGCTACTGTATATAGCCTCGCTACTGTATATAGTCTCACTACTGTATATAGCCTCTCTACTGTATATAGCCTCTACTGTATATAGCCTCTCTACTGTATATAGCCTCTCTACTGTATATAGCCTCTCTACTGTATATAGCCTCTCTACTGTATATAGCCTCTCTATTGTATATAGCTCTCTACTGTTATAGCCTCACTACTGTATATAGCCTCTCTACTGTATATAGCCTCTCTATTGTATATAGCCTCGCTACTGTATATAGCCTCTCTACTGTATACAGCCTCTCTACTGTATATAGCCTCGCTACTGTTATAGCCTCGCTACTGTTATAGCCTCACTACTGTATATAGCCTCACTACTGTATATAAGCCTCACTACTGTATATAGCCTCACTACTGTATATAGCCTCACTACTGTATATAGCCTCGCTACTGTGTATAGCCTCACTACTGTATAGCCTGGACTACTGTATATAGCCTCTCTACTGTATATATCCTCTCTACTGTATATAGCCTCACTACTGTATATAGCCTCTCTACTGTATATAGCCTCTCTACTGTATATAGCCTCTCTACTGTATATAGCCTCGCTACTGTATATAGCCTCTCTATTGTATATAGTCTCATATTGTATATAGCCTCTCTACTGTATATAGCCTCACTACTGTATATAGCCTCTCTATTGTATATAGCTCTCTACTGTATATAGCCTCTCTACTGTATATAGCCTCTCTACTGTATATAGCCTCTCTATTGTATATAGTCTCTCTACTGTATATACCCTCGCTACTGTATATAGCCTCACTACTGTATATAGCCTCTCTATTGTATATAGTCTCTCTACTGTATATAGCCTCGCTACTGTATATAGCCTCTCTACTGTATATAGCATCGCTACTGTATATAGCCTCTCTACTGTATATAGCCTCTCTACTGTAATATAGCCTCGCTACTGTATATAGCCTCTCTACTTGTATATAGCCTCTCTACTGTATATAGCCTCTCTACTGTATATAGCCTCGCTACTGTATATAGCCTCTCTATTGTATATAGTATCTCTACTGTATATAGCCTCTCTACTGTATATAGCCTCACTACTGTATATAGCCTCGCTACTGTATATAGCCTCTCTATTGTATATAGCCTCTCTACTGTATATAGCCTCTCTACTGTATATAGCCTCTACTGTATATAGCCTCTCTACTGTATATAGCCTCTCTACTGTATATAGCCTCTCTACTGTATATAGCCTCGCTAGTCTCGTATATAGCCTCGCTACTGTTATAGCCTCTCTACTGTATATAGCCTCGCTACTGTATATAGCCTCGCTACTGGTAAAGCCTCACTACTGTATATAGGCTCGCTACTGTATATAGCCTCACTACTGTATATAGCCTCGCTACTGTATATAGCCTCGCTACTGTTATAGCCTCTCTACTGTATATAGCCTATCTCTACTGTATATAGCCTCTCTACTGTATATAGCCTCACTACTGTATATAGCCTCTCTAAAGCCCCTACTGTATATAGCCTCCTACTGTATATAGCTCTCTATTGTATATAGCCTCACTACTGTATATAGTCTCTCTACTGTATATAGCCTCTCTACTGTATATAGCCTCGCTACTGTATATAGCCTCGCTACTGTATATAGCCTCTCACTATTGTATATAGTATCTCTACTGTATATAGCCTCTCTACTGTATATAGCCTCGCAACTGTATATAGCCTCACTACTGTATATAGCCTCACTATTGTATATAGTCTCGCTACTGTATATAGCCTCTACTGTATATAGCCTCTCTACTGTTTATAGCCTCGCTATTGTATATAGCCTCTACTGTATAGCCTCTCTACTGTATATAGCCTCACTACTGTATATAGCCTCGCTACTGTATATAGCCTCACTATTGTATATAGTATCTCTACTGTATATAGCCTCTCTACTGTATATAGCCTCTCTACTGTATATAGCCTCTACTGTATATAGCCTCTCTACTGTATATAGCCTCTCTATTGTATATAGTATCTCTACTGTATATAGCCTACTGTATATAGCCTCTCTACTGTATATAGCCTCGCTACTGTATATAGTCTCTCTACTGTATATAGCCTCTCTACTGTATATAGCCTCGCTACTGTATATAGCCTCTCTACTGTATATAGCCTCTCTACTGTATATAGCCTCTCTACTGTATATAGCCTCTCTACTGTATATAGCTCTCTACTGTATATAGCCTCTCTACTGTATATAGCCTCTCTACTGTATATAGCCTCTCTACTGTATATAGCCTCTGCTACTGTATATAGCCTCTCTATTGTATATAGTCTCTCTACTGTATATAGCCTCTCTACTGTATATAGCCTCTCTGTATATAGCCTTATTATATAGCCTCTCTACTGTATATAGCCTCTCTACTGTATATAGCCTCTTTCTGTATATAGCCTCGCTACTGTATATAGCCTCACTACTGTATATAGCCTCTCTACTGTATATAGCCTCTCTACTGTATATAGCCTCTCTACTGTATATAGCCTCTACTGTATATAGCCTCTCTACTGTATATAGTCTCTCTACTGTATATAGCTCTCTACTGTATATAGCCTCTCTACTGTATATAGCCTCTCTACTGTATATAGCCTCTCTACTGTATATAGCCTCTCTACTGTATATAGCCTCGCTACTGTATATAGCCTCGCTACTGTTATAGCCTCGCTACTGTATATAGCCTCACTACTGTATATAGCCTCGCTACTGTATATAGCCTCGCTACTGTTATAGCCTCGCTACTGTATATAGCCTCACTACTGTATATAGCCTCGCTACTGTTATAGCCTCGCTACTTTTATAGCCTCGCTACTGTTATAGCCTCTCTACTGTATATAGCCTCTCTACTGTATATAGCCTCTCTACTGTATATAGCCTCTCTACTGTATATAGCCTCTCTACCATATATAGCCTCTCTACTGTATATAGCCTCGCTACTGTATATAGCCTCTCTATTGTATATAGTCTCTCTACTGTATATAGCCTCTCTACTGTATATAGCCTCTACTGTATATAGCCTCTCTATTGTATATAGCCTCTCTACTGTATATAGCCTCTCTACTGTATATAGCCTCGCTACTGTATATAGCCTCACTACTGTATATAGTCTCTACTGTATATAGCCTGTCTACTGTATATAGCCTCACTACTGTATATAGCCTCTATTGTATATAGCCTCTCTACTGTATATAGCCTCTACTGTATATAGCCTCTACTGTATATAGCCTCACTACTGTATATAGCCTCTCTACTGTATATAGCCTCTCTACTGTATATAGCCTCACTACTGTATATAGCCTCACTACTGTATATAGCCTCTCTACTGTATATAGCCTCTCTACTGTATATAGCCTCTCTACTGTATATAGCCTCTACTGTATATAGCCTCTCTACTGTATATAGCCTCTCTACTGTATATAGCCTCTCTACTGTATATAGCCTCTACTGTATATAGCCTCGCTACTGTATATAGCCTCGCTACTGTTATAGCCTCTCTGTTATAGCCTCACCTATAGCCTCGCTACTGTATATAGCCTCACTACTGTATATAGCCTCACTACTGTATATAGCCTCACTACTGTATATAGCCTCTCTACTGTATATAGCCTCGCTACTGTTATAGCCTCACTACTGTATATAGCCTCGACTACTGTATATAGCCTCGCTACTGTTATAGCCTCACTACTGTTATAGCCTCACTACTGTATATAGCCTCGCTACTGTATACAGCCTCGCTACTGTTATAGCCTCGCTACTGTATATAGCCTCGCTACTGTATATAGCCTCGCTACTGTATATAGCCTCGCTACTGTATATAGCTCTCTACTGTATATAGCCTCTCTACTGTATATAGCCTCGCTACTGTATATAGCCTCTCTACTGTATATAGCCTCTCTACTGTATATAGCCTCTACTGTATATAGCCTCGCTACTGTATATAGCCTCTCTATTGTATATAGTCTCTCTACTGTATATAGCCTCTCTACTGTATATAGCCTCTCTACTGTATATAGCCTCACTATTGTATATAGTCTCTACTGTATATAGCCTCTCTACTGTATATAGCCTCGCTACTGTATATAGCCTCGCTACTGTATATAGCCTCTCTATTGTATATAGCCTCTACTGTATATAGCCTCACTACTGTATATAGCCTCTCTACTGTATATAGCCTCTACTGTATATAGCCTCTCTACTGTATATAGCCTCTCTACTGTATATAGTCTCGCTACTGTATATAGCCTCTCTACTGTATATAGCCTCTCTACTGTATATAGCCTCTCTATTGTATATAGTCTCTGTATATAGCCTCTACTGTATATAGCCTCTCACTACTGTATATAGCCTCTCTACTGTATATAGCCTCGCTACTGTATATAGCCTCACTACTGTATATAGCCTCTCTACTGTATATAGCCTCTACTGTATATAGCCTCGCTACTGTATATAGCCTCACTACTGTATATAGCTCTCTACTGTATATAGCCTACTCTTATAGCCTCTACTGTATATAGCCTCTATTGTATATAGCCTCTCTACTGTATATAGCTCTCTACTGTATATAGCCTCTCTACTGTATATAGCCTCTCTACTGTATATAGCCTCTCTACTGTATATAGCCTCGCTACTGTATATAGCCTCTCTACTGTATATAGTCTCTACTGTATATAGCCTCTCTACTGTATATAGCCTCTCTACTGTATATAGCCTCTCTATTGTATATAGTCTCTCTACTGTATATAGCCTCTCTACTGTATATAGCCTCGCTACTGTATATAGCCTCGCTATTGTATATAGTCTCTCTACTGTATATAGCCTCTCTACTGTATATAGCCTCACTACTGTATATAGCCTCTCGCTACTGTATATAGCCTCGCTATTGTATATAGCTCTCTACTGTATATAGCCTCTCTACTGTATATAGCCTCTCTACTGTATATAGCCTCTCTATTGTATATAGCCTCTCTACTGTATATAGCCTCTCTACTGTATATAGCCTCTCTACTGTATATAGCCTCTCTACTGTATATAGCCTCGCTACTGTATATAGCCTCGCTACTGTATATAGCCTCTCTATTGTATATAGTCTCTCTACTGTATATAGCCTCTCTACTGTATATAGCCTCGCTACTGTATATAGCCTCGCTACTGTATATAGCCTCTCTATTGTATATAGTATCTCTACTGTATATAGCCTCTACTGTATATAGCCTCTCTACTGTATATAGCCTCTACTGTATATAGCCTCTCTACTGTATATAGCCTCTCTATTGTATATAGTCTCTCTACTGTATATAGCCTCTCTACTGTATATAGCCTCTCTACTGTATATAGCCTCGCTATTGTATATAGCCTCTCTACTGTATATAGCCTCGCTACTGTATATAGCCTCGCTACTGTATATAGCCTCGCTACTGTATATAGCCTCGCTACTGTTATAGCTCACTACTGTATATAGCCTCGCTACTGGTAAAGCCTCACTACTGTATATAGGCTCGCTACTGTATATAGCCTCACTACTGTATATAGCCTCGCTACTGTATATAGCCTCACTACTGTATATAGCCTCGCTACTGTATATAGCCTCACTACTGTATATAGCCTCTCTACTGTATATAGCCTCGCTACTGTATATAGCCTCTACTGTATATAGCCTCTACCATATATAGCCTCTCTACTGTATATAGCCTCGCTACTGTATATAGCCTCTCTATTGTATATAGCTCTCTACTGTATATAGCCTCTACTGTATATAGCCTCTCTACTGTATATAGCCTCGCTATTTTATATAGTCTCACTACTGTATATAGCCTCACTACTGTATATAGCCTCGCTACTGTATATAGCCTCTCTATTGTATATAGTATCTCTACTGTATATAGCCTCGCTACTGTATATAGCCTCTCTACTGTATATAGCCTCACTACTTGTATATAGCCTCGCTACTGTATATAGCCTCGCTACTGTATATAGCCTCGCTACTGTATATAGCCTCTCTATTGTATATAGCCTCACTACTGTATATAGCCTCGCTACTGTTATATAGCCTCTCTACTGTATATAGCCTCTACTGTATATAGCCTCTCTGGTATAGCCTCACTATTGTATATAGTCTCTCTACTGTATATAGCCTCTCTACTGTATATAGCCTCGCTACTGTATATAGCCTCTCTATTGTATATAGTCTCTCTACTGTATATAGCCTCTCTACTGTATATAGCCTCGCTACTGTATATAGCCTCGCTACTGTTATAGCCTCGCTACTGTATATAGCCTCGCTACTGGTAAAGCCTCACTACTGTATATAGGCTCGCTACTGTATATAGCCTCACTACTGTATATAGCCTCGCTACTGTATATAGCCTCGCTACTGTTATAGCCTCACTACTGTATATAGCCTGACTACTGTATACAGACTCGCTACTGTTATAGCCTCACTACTGTATATAGCCTCACTACTGTATATAGCCTCGCTACTGTGTACAGCCTCGCGACTGTTATAGCCTCGCTACTGTATATAGCCTCTCTACTGTATATAGCCTCTCTACTGTATATAGCCTCGCTACTGTATATAGTCTCTCTACTGTATATAGCCTCTCTACTGTATATAGCCTCTCTACTGTATATAGCCTCTCTACTGTATATAGCCTCTCTACCTATATAGCCTCTCTACTGTATATAGCCTCGCTACTGTATATAGCCTCTCTACTGTATATAGCATCTCTACTGTATATAGCCTCACTACTGTATATAGCCTCTACTGTATATAGCCTCTCTATTGTATATAGCCTCGCTACTGTATATAGCCTCTCTACTGTATATAGCCTCGCTACTGTATATAGCCTCGCTACTGTATATAGCCTCTCTATTGTATATAGCCTCCTACTGTATATAGCCTCTCTACTGTATATAGCCTCTCTACTGTATATAGCCTCTCTACTGTATATAGCCTCTCTACTGTATATAGCCTCTCTACTGTATATAGTCTCACTACTGTAAATAGCTCTCACTGTATATAGCCTCACTACCGTATATAGCCTCGCTCTATTGTATATAGCCTTCTACTGTATATAGCCTCTCTACTGTATATAGCCTCCCTGCTACTGTATATAGCCTCGCTACTGTTATAGCCTCGCTACTGTTATAGCCTCACTACTGTATATAGCCTGATACTGGTAAAGCCTCACTACTGTATATAGGCTCGCTACTGTATATAGCCTCACTACTGTATATAGCCTCGCATTGTGTATAGCCTCGCTACTGTATATAGCCTCGCTACTGTATATAGCCTCTCTACATATAGTCCTCTCTACTGTATATAGTCTCTCTACTGTATATAGCCTCTCTACTGTATATAGCCTCGCTACCATGTATATAGCCTCTGGCTACTGTATATAGCCTCGCTACTGTATATAGCCTCTCATTGTATATAGTCTCTCTACTGTATATAGCCTCGCTACTGTACTGTGGCACTGTATATAGCCTCTCTACTGTATATAGCCTCTCTACTGTATATAGCCTCTCTATTGTATATAGTCTCTCTACTGTATATAGCCTCTCTACTGTATATAGCCTCGCTACTGTATATAGCCTCTCTATTGTATATAGTATCTCTACTGTATATAGCCTCTACTGTATATAGCCTCACTACTGTATATAGCCTCACTACTGTATATAGCCTGCTCGTATATAGCCTCTGCTACTGTATATAGCCTCACTACTGTATATAGCCCACTACTGTATATAGCCTCTCTATTGTATATAGTCTCGCACTGTATATAGCCTCGCTACTGTATATAGCCTCGCTACTGTATATAGCCTCACTACTGTATATAGCCTCCTACCAATATATAGCCTCTTTACTGTAAATAGCCTCGCTACTGTATATAGCCTCTACTGTATATAGCCTCTCTACTGTATATAGCCTCACTACTGTATATAGCTCGCTACTGTATATAGCCTCTATTGTATATAGTATCGCTACTGTATATAGCCTCGTACTGTATATAGCCTCGCTACTGTATATAGCCTCTATATTGTATATAGTCTCTCTACTGTATATAGCCTCTCTACTGTATATAGCCTCGCTACTGTTATAGCCTCGCTACTGTATATAGCCTCTCTACTGTATATAGCCTCTCTACTGTATATAGCCTCGCTACTGTATATAGCCTCGCTACTGTTATAGCCTCGCTACTGTTATAGCCTCTCTACTGTATATAGCCTCGCTACTGTATATAGCCTCTCTACTGTATATAGCCTCTCTACTGTATATAGCCTCTCTACTGTATATAGCCTCTCTACTGTATATAGCCTCGCTACTGTATATATAGCCTCACTACTGTATATAGCCTCGACTACTGTATATAGCCTCGCTACTGTATATAGCCTCACTACTGTATATAGCCTCACTATTTATAGCTCTCTACTGTATATAGCCTCTCTACTGTATATAGCCTCGCACTAGTATATAGCCTCTCTACTGTATATAGCCTCACTATATAGCCTCTCTACTGTATATAGCCTCTCTACTGTATATATAGCCTCTCTACTGTATATAGCCTCTCTACTGTATATAGCCTCACTACTGTATATAGCCTCTCTACTGTATATAGCCTCTCTACTGTATATAGCCTCTCTACTGTATATAGCCTCTCTACTGTATATAGCCTCTCTACTGTATATAGTCTCTCTACTGTATATAGCCTCTCTACTGTATATAGCCTCTCTACTGTATATAGCCTCTCTACTGTATATAGCGTCTACTGTATAAAGTCTCACTAATGTATATAGCCCCTCTACTGTATATAGCCTCTCTACTGTATATAGCCTCTCTACTGTATATAGCCTCTCTACTGTATATAGCCTCTCTACTGTATATAGCCTCTCTACTGTATATAGCCTCACTACTGTATATAGCCTCACTACTGTATATAGCCTCTCTACTGTATATAGCCTCTCTACTGTATATAGCCTCTCTACTGTATATAGCCTCTCTACTGTATATAGCCTCTCTACTGTATATAGCCTCTCTACTGTATATAGCCTCTCTACTGTATATAGTCTCTCTACTGTTTATAGCCTCTCTACTGTATATAGCCTCTCTACTGTATATAGCCTCACTACTGTATATAGCCTCTACTGTATATAGCCTCACTACTGTATATAGCCTCTCTACTGTATATAGCCTCTCTACTGCCTATATAGTCTCTCTACTGTATATAGCCTCTCTACTGTATATAGCCTCTCTACTGTATATAGCCTCACTACTGTATATAGCCTCTCTACTGTATATAGCCTCTCTACTGTATATAGCCTCTCTACTGTATATAGCCTCTCTACTGTATATAGCCTCTCTACTGTATATAGCCTCTCTACTGTATATAGCCTCTCTACTGTATATAGCCTCTACTGTATATAGCCTCTCTATTGTATATAGTCTCTACTGTATATAGCCTCTCTACTGTATATAGCCTCTCTACTGTATATAGTCTCTCTATTGTATATAGCCTCTCTACTGTATATAGCCTCTCTACTGTATATAGCCTCTCTACTGTATATAGCCTCTCTATTGTATATAGTCTCTCTACTGTATATAGCCTCTCTACTGTATATAGCCTCTCTACTGTATATAGCCTCTCTACTGTATATAGCCTCTGTACTACTGTATATAGCCTCTCTACTGTATAGCCTCTCTACTGTATATAGCCTCTCTACTGTATATAGCCTCTCTACTGTATATAGCCTCTCTACTGTATATAGCCTCTCTACTGTATATAGCCTCTACTGTATATAGCCTCTCTACTGTATATAGCCTCTCTACTGTATATAGCCTCTCTACTGTATATAGCCTCTCTACTGTATATAGCCTCTCTACTGTATATAGCCTCTCTACTGTATATAGCCTCTCTACTGTATATAGCCTCTCTACTGTATATAGCCTCTCTATTGTATATAGTCTCTCTACTGTATGTATAGCCTCACTACTGTATATAGCCTCACTACTGTATATAGCCTCTCTACTGTATATAGCCTCTCTACTGTATATAGCCTCTCTACTGTATATAGCCTCTCTACTGTATATAGCCTCTCTACTGTATATAGCCTCACTACTGTATATAGTCTCACTACTGTATATAGTCTCGCTACTGTATATAGCCTCTCTACTGTATATAGCCTCTACTGTATATAGCCTCGCTACTGTATATAGCCTCACTACTGTATATAGCCTCGCTACTGTATATAGCTCTGTATATAGCCTCGCTACTGTATATAGCCTCTCTACTGTATATAGCCTCTCTACTGTATATAGCCTCTCTACTGTATATAGCCTCTCTACTGTATATAGTCTCTCTATTGTATATAGCCTCTCTACTGTATATAGCCTCTCTACTGTATATAGCCTCTCTACTGTATATAGTCTCTCTATTGTATATAGCCTCTCTACTGTATATAGCCTCTCTACTGTATATAGCCTCGCTACTGTATATAGTCTCGCTATTAGCCTATATAGCCTCTCTACTGTATATAGCCTCTCTACTGTATATAGCCTCTCTACTGTATATAGTCTCGCTATTGTATATAGCCTCTCTACTGTATATAGCCTCTCTACTGTATATAGCCTCGCTACTGTATATAGTCTCGCTATTGTATATAGTCTCGCTATTGTATATAGCCTCTCTACTGTATATAGCCTCTCTACTGTATATAGTCTCGCTATTGTATATAGCCTCTCTACTGTATATAGCCTCTCTACTGTATATAGCCTCTCGCTACTGTATATAGCCTCACTACTGTATATAGCCTCGCTACTGTATATAGCCTCGCTACTGTATATAGCCTCTCTACTGTATATAGCCTCTCTACTGTATATAGCCTCTCTACCGTATATAGCCTCTCTATTGTATATAGTCTCTCTACTGTATATAGCCTCTCTACTGTATATAGCCTCTCTACTGTATATAGTCTCGCTATTGTATATAGCCTCTCTACTGTATATAGCCTCTCTACTGTATATAGCCTCGCTACTGTATATAGTCTCGCTATTGTATATAGTCTCGCTATTGTATATAGCCTCTCTACTGTATATAGCCTCTCTACTGTATATAGCCTCGCTACTGTATATAGCCTCGCTACTGTTATAGCCTCGCTACTGTTATAGCCTCACTACTGTATATAGCCTCGCTACTGGTAAAGCCTCACTACTGTATATAGGCTCGCTACTGTATATAGCCTCACTACTGTATATAGCCTCGCTACTGTATATAGCCTCGCTACTGTTATATCCTCACTACTGTATATAGCCTGACTACTGTATATAGCCTCGCGACTGTTATAGCCTCGCTACTGTATATAGCCTCTCTATTGTATATATCCTCTCTACTGTATATAGTCTCTCTACTGTATATAGTCTCTCTACTGTATATAGCCTCTCTACTGTTTATATTCTCACTAATGTATATAGCCTCTCTACTGTATATAGCCTCTCTACTGTATATAGCCTCTCTACTGCATATAGCCTCTCTACTGTATATAGCCTCTCTACTGTATATAGTCTATCTACTGTATATAGTCTCTCTACTGTATATAGTCTCTCTACTGTATATAGCCTCTCTACTGTATATAGCCTCTCTACTGTATATAGTCTCACTAATGTATATAGCCTCTCTACTGTATATAGCCGCTCTAATGTACATAGCCTCTCTACTGTATATACCCTCTCTACTGTATATAGCCTCTCTACTGTATATAGCCTCTCTACTGTATATAGCCTCACTACTGTATATAGCCTCACTACTGTATATTGCCTCACTACTGTATATAGCCTCACTACTGTATATATTCTCTACTGTATATAGCCTCTCTACTGTATATAGCCTCGCTACTGTATATAGCCTCTCTACTGTATATAGCCTCTCTACTGTATATAGTCTCTCTACTGTTTATAGCCTCTCTACTGTATATAGCCTCTCTACTGTATATAGTCTCTCTACTGTATATAGCCTCTCTACTGTATATAGTCTCTCTACTGTTATAGCCTCTCTACTGTTATAGCCTCGCTACTGTATATAGTCTCTCTACTGTATATAGCCTCTCTACTGTATATAGCCTCTCTACTGTATATAGTCTCACTAATGTATATAGCCTCTCTACTGTATATAGCCTCACTACTGTATATAGCCTCTCTACTGTATATAGCCTCACTACTGTATATAGCCTCTCTACTGTATATAGCCTCTCTACCATATATAGCCTCTCTACTGTATATAGCCTCGCTACTGTATATAGCCTCTCTATTGTATATAGTCTCTCTACTGTATATAGCCTCTCTACTGTATATAGCCTCTCTATTGTATATAGTCTCTCTATTGTATATAGTCTCTCTACTGTATATAGCCTCTCTACTGTATATAGCCTCTCTACCGTATATAGCCTCTCTATTGTATATAGTCTCTCTACTGTATATAGCCTCTCTACTGTATATAGCCTCTCTACTGTATATAGCCTCTCTACTGTATATAGCCTCTCTACCATATATAGCCTCTCTACTGTAAATAGCCTCGCTACTGTATATAGCCTCTCTATTGTATATAGCCTCTCTACTGTATATAGCCTCGCTACTGTATATAGCCTCGCTACTGTATATAGCCTCTCTATTGTATATAGTATCTCTACTGTATATAGCCTCTCTACTGTATATAGCCTCTCTACTGTATATAGCCTCTCTACTGTATATAGCCTCTCTATTGTATATAGTCTCTCTACTGTATATAGCCTCTCTACTGTATATAGCCTCTCTACCGTATATAGCCTCTCTATTGTATATAGTCTCTCTACTGTATATAGCCTCTCTACTGTATATAGCCTCGCTACTGTATATAGCCTCGCTACTGTTATAGCCTCGCTACTGTTATAGCCTCACTACTGTATATAGCCTCGCTACTGGTAAAGCCTCACTACTGTATATAGCCTCGCTACTGTATATAGCCTCTCTACTGTATATAGCATCGCTACTGTATATAGCCTCTACTGTATATAGCCTCTCTACTGTATATAGCCTCGCTACTGTATATAGCCTCACTACTGTATATAGCCTCACTACTGTATATAGCCTCGCTACTCTATATAGTCTCGCTACTGTATATAGCCTCTCTACTGTATATAGCCTCTCTACTGTATATAGCCTCGCTACTGTATATAGCCTCACTACTGTATATAGCCTCGCTACTGTATATAGCCTCACTACTGTATATAGCCTCGCTACTGTATATAGCCTCGCTACTGTATATAGCCTCTCTACTGTATATAGCCTCTCTACTGTATATAGCCTCTCTACCGTATATAGCCTCTCTATTGTATATAGTCTCTCTACTGTATATAGCCTCTCTACTGTATATAGCCTCTCTACTGTATATAGTCTCGCTATTGTATATAGCCTCTCTACTGTATATAGCCTCTCTACTGTATATAGCCTCGCTACTGTATATAGTCTCGCTATTGTATATAGTCTCGCTATTGTATATAGCCTCTCTACTGTATATAGCCTCTCTACTGTATATAGTCTCGCTATTGTATATAGCCTCTCTACTGTATATAGCCTCTCTACTGTATATAGCCTCGCTACTGTATATAGTCTCGCTATTGTATATAGTCTCGCTATTGTATATAGCCTCTCTACTGTATATAGCCTCTCTACTGTATATAGTCTCGCTATTGTATATAGCCTCTCTACTGTATATAGCCTCTCTACTGTATATAGCCTCGCTACTGTATATAGCCTCACTACTGTATATAGCCTCGCTACTGTATATAGCCTCGCTACTGTATATAGCCTCTCTACTGTATATAGCCTCTCTACTGTATATAGCCTCTCTACCGTATATAGCCTCTCTATTGTATATAGTCTCTCTACTGTATATAGCCTCTCTACTGTATATAGCCTCTCTACTGTATATAGTCTCGCTATTGTATATAGCCTCTCTACTGTATATAGCCTCTCTACTGTATATAGCCTCGCTACTGTATATAGTCTCGCTATTGTATATAGTCTCGCTATTGTATATAGCCTCTCTACTGTATATAGCCTCTATACTGTATATAGTCTCGCTATTGTATATAGCCTCTCTACTGTATATAGCCTCTCTACTGTATATAGCCTCGCTACTGTATATAGTCTCGCTATTGTATATAGTCTCGCTATTGTATATAGCCTCTCTACTGTATATAGCCTCTCTACTGTATATAGTCTCGCTATTGTATATAGCCTCTCTACTGTATATAGCCTCTCTACTGTATATAGCCTCGCTACTGTATATAGCCTCACTACTATATATAGTCTCGCTATTGTATATACCCTCGCTACTGTATATAGCCTCACTACTGTATATAGCCTCGCTACTGTATATAGCCTCGCTACTGTATATAGCCTCTCTACTGTATATAACATCGCTACTCTATATAGCCTCTCTACTGTATATAGCCTCTCTACTGTATATAGCCTCGCTACTGTATATAGCCTCACTACTGTATATAGCCTCACTACTGTATATAGCCTCGCTACTCTATATAGTCTCGCTACTGTATATAGCCTCTCTACTGTATATAGCCTCTCTACTGTATATAGCCTCGCTACTGTATATAGCCTCACTACTGTATATAGCCTCGCTACTGTATATAGCCTCACTACTGTATATAGCCTCGCTACTGTATATAGCCTCGCTACTGTATATAGCCTCGCTACTGTTATAGCCTCGCTACTGTTATAGCCTCGCTAATGTTTATAGTCTCGCTACTGTATACAGCCTCGCTACTGTTATAGCCTCGCTACTGTATATAGCCTCGCTACTGCTATAGCCTCGCTACTGGTAAAGCCTCACTACTGTATATAGGCTCGCTACTGTATATAGCCTCACTACCGTATATAGCCTCGCTACTGTATATAGCCTCGCTACTGTTATAGCCTCACTACTGTATATAGCCTGACTACTGTATACAGACTCGCTACTGTTATAGCCTCACTACTGTATATAGCCTCACTACTGTATATAGCCTCGCTACTGTGTACAGCCTCGCGACTGTTATAGCCTCGCTACTGTATATAGCCTCTCTATTGTATATATCCTCTCTACTGTATATATCCTCTCTACTGTATATAGCCTGACTACTGTATATAGCCTCGCTACTGTATATAGCCTCGCTACTGTATATAGCCTCACTACTGTATATAGCCTCACTACTGTATAGAGCCTCACTACTGTATATAGCCTCGCTCCTGTACATAGCCTCGCAACTGTATATAGCCTCACTACTGTATATAGCCTCACTACTGTATATAGTCTCGCTACTGTATATAGCTTCACTACAGTATATAGCCTCGCTACTGTTTATAGCTTCGCTCCTGTATATAGCCTCGCTACTGTATATAGCCTCTCTACTGTATATAGCCTCTCTACTGTATATAGCCTCTATATTGTATATAGTCTCTCTATTGTATATAGCCTCTCTACTGTATATAGCCTCTCTACTGTATATAGCCTCTCTATTGTATATAGTCTCTCTATTGTATATAGCCTCTCTACTGTATATACACTCGCTATTGTATATACCCTCGCTACTGTATATACCCTCGCTATTGTATATTGCACCCCTTCTGAAAAAACCTACACTCGATCCCTCCGATGTCAACAACTACAGACCAGTATCCCTTCTTTCTTTTCTCTCCAAAACTCTTGAACGTGCCGTCCTTGGCCAGCTCTCCCGCTATCTCTCTCAGAATGTCCTTCTTGATCCAAATCAGTCAGGTTTCAAGACTAGTCATTCAACTGAGACTGCTCTTCTCTGTATCACGGAGGCGCTCCGCACTGCTAAAGCTAACTCTCTCTCCTCTGCTCTCATCCTTCTAGACCTATCGGCTGCCTTCGATACTGTGAACCATCAGATCCTCCTCTCCACCCTCTCCGAGTTGGGCATCTCCGGCGCGGCCCACGCTTGGATTGCGTCCTACCTGACAGGTCGCTCCTACCAGGTGGCGTGGCGAGAATCCGTCTCCACACCACGTGCTCTCACCACTGGTGTCCCCCAGGGCTCTGTTCTAGGCCCTCTCCTATTCTCGCTATACACCAAGTCACTTGGCTCTGTCATAACCTCACATGGTCTCTCCTATCATTGCTATGCAGACGACACACAATTAATCTTCTCCTTTCCCCTTCTGATGACCAGGTGGCGAATCGCATCTCTGCATGTCTGGCAGACATATCCGTGTGGATGACGGATCACCACCTCAAGCTGAACCTCGGCAAGACGGAGCTGCTCTTCCTCCCGGGAAGGACTGCCCGTTCCATGATCTCGCCATCACGGTTGACAACTCCATTGTGTCCTCCTCCCAGAGCGCTAAGAACCTTGGCGTGATCCTGGACAACACCCTGTCGTTCTCAACTAACATCAAGGCGGTGGCCCGTTCCTGTAGGTTCATGCTCTACAACATCCGCAGAGTACGACCCTGCCTCACACAGGAAGCGGCGCAGGTCCTAATCCAGGCACTTGTCATCTCCCGTCTGGATTACTGCAACTCGCTGTTGGCTGGGCTCCCTGCCTGTGCCATTAAACCCTACAACTCATCCAGAACGCCGCAGCCCGTCTGGTGTTCAACCTTCCCAAGTTCTCTCACGTCACCCCGCTCCTCCGCTCCCTCCACTGGCTTCCAGTTGAAGCTCGCATCCGCTACAAGACCATGGTGCTTGCCTACGGAGCTGTGAGGGGAACGGCACCTCAGTACCTCCAGGCTCTGATCAGGCCCTACACCCAAACAAGGGCACTGCGTTCATCCACCTCTGGCCTGCTCGCCTCCCTACCACTGAGGAAGTACAGTTCCCGCTCAGCCCAGTCAAAACTGTTCGCTGCTCTGGCCCCCCAATGGTGGAACAAACTCCCTCACGACGCCAGGACAGCGGAGTCAATCACCACCTTCCGGAGACACCTGAAACCCCACCTCTTTAAGGAATACCTAGGATAGGATAAAGTAATCCCTCTCACCCCCCCTCCCCCTGAAAAGATTTAGGTGCACTACTGTTCCACTGGAGGTCATAAGGTGAATGCACCAATTTGTAAGTCGCTCTGGATAAGAGCGTCTGCTAAATGACTTAAATGTAAATGTAAATGTATATAGCCTCTCTACTGTATATAGCCTCGCTACTGTATATACCCTCGCTACTGTACATACCCTCGCTATTGTATATACCCTCGCTACTGTATATAGCCTCACTACTGTATATAACCTCTCTACTGTATATAGCCTCGCTACTGTATATAGCCTCTCTATTGTATATATCCTCTCTACTGTATATAGTCTCTCTACGGTATATAGCCTCTCTACTGTATATAGCCTCTCTACCATATATAGCCTCTCTACTGTATATAGCCTCGCTACTGTATATAGCCTCTCTATTGTATATAGTCTCTCTACTGTATATAGCCTCTCTACTGTATATAGCCTCTCTACTGTATATAGCCTCTCTATTTTATATAGTCTCTCTACTGTATATAGTCTCTCTACTGTATATAGCCTCGCTACTGTATATAGCCTCTCTATTGTATATAGTATCTCTACTGTATATAGCCTCTCTACTGTATATAGCCTCTCTACTGTATATAGCCTCTCTACTGTATATAGCCTCTCTATTGTATATAGTCTCTCTACTGTATATAGCCTCTCTACTGTATATAGCCTCTCTACCGTATATAGCCTCTCTATTGTATATAGTCTCTCTACTGTATATAGCCTCTCTACTGTATATAGCCTCTCTACTGTATATAGCCTCTCTACTGTATATAGCCTCTCTACCATATATAGCCTCTCTACTGTAAATAGCCTCGCTACTGTATATAGCCTCTCTATTGTATATAGCCTCTCTACTGTATATAGCCTCTCTACTGTATATAGCCTCTCTATTGTATATAGTCTCTCTACTGTATATAGCCTCTCTACTGTATATAGCCTCGCTACTGTATATAGCCTCGCTACTGTATATAGCCTCTCTATTGTATATAGTATCTCTACTGTATATAGCCTCTCTACTGTATATAGCCTCTCTACTGTATATAGCCTCTCTACTGTATATAGCCTCTCTGTATATATAGCCTCTCTATTGTATATAGTCTCTCTACTGTATATAGCCTCTCTACTGTATATAGCCTCTCTACCGTATATAGCCTCTCTATTGTATATAGTCTCTACTGTATATAGCCTCTCTACTGTATATAGCCTCGCTACTGTATATAGCCTCGCTACTGTTACAGCCTCGCTACTGTTATAGCCTCACTACTGTATATAGCCTCGCTACTGGTAAAGCCTCACTACTGTATATAGGCTCGCTACTGTATATAGCCTCACTACTGTATATAGCCTCGCTACTGTATATAGCCTCGCTACTGTTATAGCCTCACTACTGTATATAGCCTGACTACTGTATACAGACTCGCTACTGTTATAGCCTCACTACTGTATATAGCCTCACTACTGTATATAGCCTCGCTACTGTGTACAGCCTCGCGACTGTTATAGCCTCGCTACTGTATATAGCCTCTCTATTGTATATATCCTCTCTACTGTATATAGTCTCTCTACTGTATATAGTCTCTCTACTGTATATAGCCTCTCTACTGTTTATAGTCTCACTAATGTATATAGCCTCTCTACTGTATATAGCCTCTCTACTGTATATAGCCTCTCTACTGCATATAGCCTCTCTACTGTATATAGTCTATCTACTGTATATAGCCTATCTACTGTATATAGTCTCTCTACTGTATATAGTCTCTCTACTGTATATAGCCTCTCTACTGTATATAGCCTCTCTACTGTATATAGTCTCACTAATGTATATAGCCTCTCTACTGTATATAGCCTCTCTACTGTATATAGCCTCTCTACTGCATATAGCCTCTCTACTGTATATAGCCTCTCTACTGTATATAGTCTCTCTACTGTATATAGCCTCTCTACTGTATATAGTCTCACTAATGTATATAGCCTCTCTACTGTATATAGCCGCTCTAATGTACATAGCCTCTCTACTGTATATACCCTCTCTACTGTATATAGCCTCTCTACTGTATATAGCCTCTCTACTGTATATAGCCTCACTACTGTATATAGCCTCACTACTGTATATTGCCTCACTACTGTATATAGCCTCACTACTGTATATATTCTCTACTGTATATAGCCTCTCTACTGTATATAGCCTCGCTACTGTATATAGCCTCTCTACTGTATATAGCCTCTCTACTGTATATAGCCTCTCTACTGTATATAGTCTCTCTACTGTTTATAGCCTCTCTACTGTATATAGCCTCTCTACTGTATATAGTCTCTCTACTGTATATAGCCTCTCTACTGTATATAGTCTCTCTACTGTTATAGCCTCTCTACTGTTATAGCCTCGCTACTGTATATAGCCTCTCTACTGTATATAGCCTCTCTACTGTATATAGCCTCTCTACTGTATATAGTCTCACTAATGTATATAGCCTCTCTACTGTATATAGCCTCACTACTGTATATAGCCTCTCTACTGTATATAGCCTCACTACTGTATATAGCCTCTCTACTGTATATAGCCTCTCTACCATATATAGCCTCTCTACTGTATATAGCCTCGCTACTGTATATAGCCTCTCTATTGTATATAGTCTCTCTACTGTATATAGCCTCTCTACTGTATATAGCCTCTCTATTGTATATAGTCTCTCTACTGTATATAGCCTCTCTACTGTATATAGCCTCGCTACTGTATATAGCCTCTCTATTGTATATAGTATCTCTACTGTATATAGTCTCTCTACTGTATATAGCCTCTCTACTGTATATAGCCTCTCTACTGTATATAGCCTCTCTACTGTATATAGTCTCGCTATTGTATATAGTCTCGCTATTGTATATAGCCTCTCTACTGTATATAGCCTCTCTACTGTATATAGTCTCGCTATTGTATATAGCCTCTCTACTGTATATAGCCTCTCTACTGTATATAGCCTCGCTACTGTATATAGTCTCGCTATTGTATATAGTCTCGCTATTGTATATAGCCTCTCTACTGTATATAGCCTCTCTACTGTATATAGTCTCGCTATTGTATATAGCCTCTCTACTGTATATAGCCTCTCTACTGTATATAGCCTCGCTACTGTATATAGCCTCACTACTGTATATAGTCTCGCTATTGTATATACCCTCGCTACTGTATATAGCCTCACTACTGTATATAGCCTCTCTACTGTATATAGCCTCGCTACTGTATATAGCCTCGCTACTGTATATAGCCTCTCTACTGTATATAGCATCGCTACTGTATATAGCCTCTCTACTGTATATAGCCTCTCTACTGTATATAGCCTCGCTACTGTATATAGCCTCACTACTGTATATAGCCTCACTACTGTATATAGCCTCGCTACTCTATATAGTCTCGCTACTGTATATAGCCTCTCTACTGTATATAGCCTCTCTACTGTATATAGCCTCGCTACTGTATATAGCCTCACTACTGTATATAGCCTCGCTACTGTATATAGCCTCACTACTGTATATAGCCTCGCTACTGTATATAGCCTCGCTACTGTATATAGCCTCGCTACTGTTATAGCCTCGCTACTGTTATAGCCTCACTACTGTATATAGCCTCGCTACTGTTATAGCCTCACCAATGTTATAGCCTCGCTAATGTTTATAGTCTCGCTACTGTATACAGCCTCGCTACTGTTATAGCCTCGCTACTGTATATAGCCTCGCTACTGCTATAGCCTCGCTACTGGTAAAGCCTCACTACTGTATATAGGCTCGCTACTGTATATAGCCTCACTACTGTATATAGCCTCGCTACTGTATATAGCCTCGCTACTGTTATAGCCTCATTACTGTATATAGCCTGACTACTGTATACAGACTCGCTACTGTTATAGCCTCACTACTGTATATAGCCTCACTACTGTATATAGCCTCGCTACTGTGTACAGCCTCGCGACTGTTATAGCCTCGCTACTGTATATAGCCTCTCTATTGTATATATCCTCTCTACTGTATATATCCTCTTTACTGTATATAGCCTGACTACTGTATATAGCCTCGCTACTGTATATAGCCTCGCTACTGTTAAAGCCTCACTACTGTATATAGCCTCTCTACTGTATATAGCCTCTCTACTGTATATAGCCTCGCTACTGTATATAGCCTGACTACTGTATATAGCCTCACTACTGTATACAGCCTCACTACTGTATATAGCCTCGCTCCTGTACATAGCCTCGCAACTGTATATAGCCTCACTACTGTATATAGCCTCACTACTGTATATAGTCTCGCTACTGTATATAGCTTCACTACAGTATATAGCCTCGCTACTGTTTATAGCTTCGCTACTGTATATAGCCTCGCTACTGTATATAGCCTCTCTACTGTATATAGCCTCTCTACTGTATATAGCCTCTCTACTGTATATAGTCTCTCTATTGTATATAGTCTCTCTATTGTATATAGCCTCTCTACTGTATATAGCCTCTCTACTGTATATAGCCTCTCTACTGTATATAGCCTCGCTACTGTATATAGCCTCACTACTGTATATAGCCTCGCTACTGTATATAGCCTCACTACTGTATATAGCCTCGCTACTGTATATAGCCTCGCTACTGTATATAGCCTCGCTACTGTTATAGCCTCGCTACTGTTATAGCCTCACTACTGTATATAGCCTCGCTACTGTTATAGCCTCACCAATGTTATAGCCTCGCTACTGTATATAGCCTCACTACTGTATATAGTCTCGCTACTGTATACAGCCTCGCTACTGTTATAGCCTCGCTACTGTATATAGCCTCGCTACTGCTATAGCCTCGCTACTGGTAAAGCCTCACTACTGTATATAGGCTCGCTACTGTATATAGCCTCACTACTGTATATAGCCTCACTACTGTACATAGCCTCGCTACTGTTATAGCCTCACTACTGTATATAGCCTGACTACTGTATACAGACTCGCTACTGTTATAGCCTCACTACTGTATATAGCCTCACTACTGTATATAGCCTCGCTACTGTGTACAGCCTCGCGACTGTTATAGCCTCGCTACTGTATATAGCCTCTCTATTGTATATATCCTCTCTACTGTATATATCCTCTCTACTGTATATAGCCTGACTACTGTATATAGCCTCGCTACTGTATATAGCCTCGCTACTGTTAAAGCCTCACTACTGTATATAGCCTCTCTACTGTATATAGCCTCTCTACTGTATATAGCCTCGCTACTGTATATAGCCTGACTACTGTATATAGCCTCACTACTGTATACAGCCTCACTACTGTATATAGCCTCTCTACTGTATATAGCCTCTCTACTGTATATAGTCTCTCTATTGTATATAGTCTCTCTATTGTATATAGCCTCTCTACTGTATATAGCCTCTCTACTGTATATAGCCTCTCTATTGTATATAGTCTCTCTATTGTATATAGCCTTTCTACTGTATATACCCTCGCTATTGTATATACCCTCGCTACTGTATATACCCTCGATATTGTATATAGCCTCTCTACTGTATATAGCCTCGCTACTGTATATACCCTCGCTACTGTATATACCCTCGCTATTGTATATACCCTCGCTACTGTATATAGCCTCACTACTGTATATAGCCTCTCTACTGTATATAGCCTCGCTACTGTATATAGCCTCGCTACTGTATATAGCCTCTCTACTGTATATAGCCTCTCTACTGTATATAGCCTCTCTACTGTATATAGTCTCTCTACTGTATATAGCCTCTCTACTGTATATAGTCTCTCTACTGTATATAGCCTCTCTACTGTATATAGCCTCTCTACTGTATATAGTCTCTCTACTGTTATAGCCTCTCTACTGTTATAGCCTCTCTACTGTATATAGCCTCTCTACTGTATATAGTCTCACTAATGTATATAGCCTCTCTACTGTATATATCCTCACTACTGTATATAGCCTCTCTACTGTATATAGCCTCACTACTGTATATAGCCTCTCTACTGTATATAGCCTCTCTACCATATATAGCCTCTCTACTGTATATAGCCTCGCTACTGTATATAGCCTCTCTATTGTATATAGTCTCTCTACTGTATATAGCCTCTCTACTGTATATTGCCTCTCTACTGTATATAGCCTCTCTATTGTATATAGTCTCTCTACTGTATATAGCCTCTCTACTGTATATAGCCTCGCTACTGTATATAGCCTCTCTATTGTATATAGTATCTCTACTGTATATAGCCTCTCTACTGTATATAGCCTCTCTACTGTATATAGCCTCTCTACTGTATATAGCCTCTCTATTGTATATAGTCTCTCTACTGTATATAGCCTCTCTACTGTATATAGCCTCTCTACCGTATATAGCCTCTCTATTGTATATAGTCTCTCTACTGTATATAGCCTCTCTACTGTATATAGCCTCTCTACTGTATATAGCCTCTCTACTGTATATAGCCTCTCTACCATATATAGCCTCTCTACTGTATATAGCCTCGCTACTGTATATAGCCTCTCTATTGTATATAGTCTCTCTACTGTATATAGCCTCTCTACTGTATATAGCCTCTCTACTGTATATAGCCTCTCTATTGTATATAGTCTCTCTACTGTATATAGCCTCTCTACTGTATATAGCCTCGCTACTGTATATAGCCTGTCTATTGTATATAGTATCTCTACTGTATATAGCCTCTCTACTGTATATAGCCTCTCTACTGTATATAGCCTCTCTACTGTATATAGCCTCTCTACTGTATATAGCCTCTCTATTGTATATAGTCTCTCTACTGTATATAGCCTCTCTACTGTATATAGCCTCTCTACCGTATATAGCCTCTCTATTGTATATAGTCTCTCTACTGTATATAGCCACTCTACTGTATATAGCCTCGCTACTGTATATAGCCTCGCTACTGTTATAGCCTCGCTACTGTTATAGCCTCACTACTGTATATAGCCTCGCTACTGGTAAAGCCTCACTACTGTATATAGGCTCGCTACTGTATATAGCCTCACTACTGTATATAGCCTCGCTACTGTATATAGCCTCGCTACTGTTATAGCCTCACTACTGTATATAGCCTGACTACTGTATACAGACTCGCTACTGTATATAGCCTCGCTACTGTGTACAGCCTCGCGACTGTTATAGCCTCGCTACTGTATATAGCCTCTCTATTGTATATATCCTCTCTACTGTATATAGTCTCTCTACTGTATATAGTCTCTCTACTGTATATAGCCTCTCTACTGTTTATAGTCTCACTAATGTATATAGCCTCTCTACTGTATATAGCCTCTCTACTGCATATAGCCTCTCTACTGTATATAGCCTCTCTACTGTATATAGTCTCTCTACTGTATATAGCCTCTCTACTGTATATAGTCTCTCTACTGTATATAGTCTCTCTACTGTATATAGCCTCTCTACTGTATATAGCCTCTCTAATGTACATAGCCTCTCTACTGTATATACCCTCTCTACTGTATATAGCCTCTCTACTGTATATAGCCTCTCTACTGTATATAGCCTCGCTACTGTATATAGCCTCACTACTGTATATAGTCTCGCTATTGTATATACCCTCGCTACTGTATATAGCCTCACTACTGTATATAGCCTCTCTACTGTATATAGCCTCGCTACTGTATATAGCCTCGCTACTGTATATAGCCTCTCTTCTGTATATAGCATCGCTACTGTATATAGCCTCTCTACTGTATATAGCCTCTCTACTGTATATAGCATCGCTACTGTATATAGCCTCACTACTGTATATAGCCTCACTACTGTATATAGCCTCGCCTCGCTACTGTATATAGCCTCTCTACTGTATATAGCCTCTACTGTGTATAGCCTCGCTACTGTATATAGCCTCACTACTGTATATAGCCTCGCTACTGTATATAGCCTCACTACTGTATATAGCCTCGCTACTGTATATAGCCTCGCTACTGTATATAGCCTCGCTACTGTTATAGCCTCGCTACTGTTATAGCCTCACTACTGTATATAGCCTCGCTACTGTTATAGCCTCACCAATGTTATAGCCTCGCTACTGTATATAGCCTCACTACTGTATATAGTCTCGCTACTGTATACAGCCTCGCTACTGTATATAGCCTCTCTATTGTATATAGTCTCTCTACTGTATATAGCCTCTCTACTGTATATAGCCTCTCTACCGTATATAGCCTCTCTATTGTATATAGTCTCTCTACTGTATATAGCCTCTCTACTGTATATAGCCTCTCTACCATATATAGCCTCTCTACTGTATATAGCCTCGCTACTGTATATAGCCTCTCTATTGTATATAGTCTCTCTACTGTATATAGCCTCTCTACTGTATATAGCCTCTCTACTGTATATAGCCTCTCTATTGTATATAGTCTCTCTACTGTATATAGCCTCTACTGTATATAGCTCGCTACTGTATATAGCCTGTCTATTGTATATAGTATCTCTACTGTATATAGCCTCTCTACTGTATATAGCCTCTCTACTGTATATAGCCTCTCTACTGTATATAGCCTCTCTACTGTATATAGCCTCTCTATTGTATATAGTCTCTCTACTGTATATAGCCTCTCTACTGTATATAGCCTCTCTACCGTATATAGCCTCTCTATTGTATATAGTCTCTCTACTGTATATAGCCACTCTACTGTATATAGCCTCGCTACTGTATATAGCCTCGCTACTGTTATAGCCTCGCTACTGTTATAGCCTCACTACTGTATATAGCCTCGCTACTGGTAAAGCCTCACTACTGTATATAGGCTCGCTACTGTATATAGCCTCACTACTGTATATAGCCTCGCTACTGTATATAGCCTCGCTACTGTTATAGCCTCACTACTGTATATAGCCTGACTACTGTATACAGACTCGCTACTGTATATAGCCTCGCTACTGTGTACAGCCTCGCGACTGTTATAGCCTCGCTACTGTATATAGCCTCTCTATTGTATATATCCTCTCTACTGTATATAGTCTCTCTACTGTATATAGTCTCTCTACTGTATATAGCCTCTCTACTGTTTATAGTCTCACTAATGTATATAGCCTCTCTACTGTATATAGCCTCTCTACTGTATATAGCCTCTCTACTGCATATAGCCTCTCTACTGTATATAGCCTCTCTACTGTATATAGTCTCTCTACTGTATATAGCCTCTCTACTGTATATAGTCTCTCTACTGTATATAGTCTCTCTACTGTATATAGCCTCTCTACTGTATATAGCCTCTCTAATGTACATAGCCTCTCTACTGTATATACCCTCTCTACTGTATATAGCCTCTCTACTGTATATAGCCTCTCTACTGTATATAGCCTCGCTACTGTATATAGCCTCACTACTGTATATAGTCTCTATTGTATATACCTCGCTGTGTATATAGCCTCACTACTGTATATAGCCTCTCTACTGTATATAGCCTCGCTACTGTATATAGCCTCGCTACTGTATATAGCCTCTCTTCTGTATATAGCATCGCTACTGTATATAGCCTCTCTACTGTATATAGCCTCTCTACTGTATATAGCATCGCTACTGTATATAGCCTCACTACTGTATATAGCCTCACTACTGTATATAGCCTCTACTGTCTATATAGTCTCGCTCTGTATATAGCCTCTACTGTATATAGCCTCTCTACTGTATATAGCCTCGCTACTGTATATAGCCTCACTACTGTATATAGCCTCGCTACTGTATATAGCCTCACTACTGTATATAGCCTCGCTACTGTATATAGCCTCGCTACTGTATATAGCCTCGCTACTGTTATAGCCTCGCTACTGTTATAGCCTCACTACTGTATATAGCCTCGCTACTGTTATAGCCTCACCAATGTTATAGCCTCGCTACTGTATATAGCCTCACTACTGTATATAGTCTCGCTACTGTATACAGCCTCGCTACTGTTATAGCCTCTCTACTGTATATAGCCTCTCTACTGTATATAGCCTCTCTACTGTATATAGTCTCTCTACTGTATATAGCCTCTCTACTGTATATAGCCTCTCTACTGTATATAGTCTCTCTACTGTATATAGCCTCTCTACTGTATATAGCCTCTCTACTGTATATAGTCTCTCTACTGTTATAGCCTCTCTACTGTTATAGCCTCTCTACTGTATATAGCCTCTCTACTGTATATAGTCTCACTAATGTATATAGCCTCTCTACTGTATATAGCCTCACTACTGTATATAGCCTCTCTACTGTATATAGCCTCACTACTGTATATAGCCTCTCTACTGTATATAGCCTCTCTACCATATATAGCCTCTCTACTGTATATAGCCTCGCTACTGTATATAGCCTCTCTATTGTATATAGTCTCTCTACTGTATATAGCCTCTCTACTGTATATAGCCTCTCTACTGTATATAGCCTCTCTATTGTATATAGTCACTCTACTGTATATAGCCTCTCTACTGTATATAGCCTCGCTACTGTATATAGCCTCTCTATTGTATATAGTATCTCTACTGTATATAGCCTCTCTACTGTATATAGCCTCTCTACTGTACATAGCCTCTCTACTGTATATAGCCTCTCTATTGTATATAGTCTCTCTACTGTATATAGCCTCTCTACTGTATATAGCCTCTCTACCGTATATAGCCTCTCTATTGTATATAGTCTCTCTACTGTATATAGCCTCTCTACTGTATATAGCCTCTCTACTGTATATAGCCTCTCTACTGTATATAGCCTCTCTACCATATATAGCCTCTCTACTGTATATAGCCTCGCTACTGTATATAGCCTCTCTATTGTATATAGCCTCTCTACTGTATATAGCCTCACTACTGTATATAGCCTCTCTACTGTATATAGCCTCTCTAATGTATATAGCCTCTCTACTGTTAAAGCCTCACTACTGTATATAGCCTCGCTACTGTTAAAGCCTCACTACTGTATATAGCCTAGCTACTGTATATAGCCTCTCTACTGTATATAGCCTCACTACTGTATATAGCCTTTCTACTGTATATACCCTCTCTACTGTATATAGCCTGACTACTGTATACAGCCTCGCTACTGTTATAGCCTCACTACTGTATATAGCCTCTCTAATGTATATAGCCTGACTACTGTATATAGCCTGACTACTGTATATAGCCTCACTACTGTATACAGCCTCACTACTGTATATAGCCTCGCTACTGTATATAGCCTCACTACTGTACATAGCCTCGCAACTGTATATAGCCTCACTACTGTATATAGCCTCGCTACTGTATATAGTCTCGCGACTGTTAAAGCCTCACTACTGTATATAGTCTCGCTACTGTATATAGTCTCGCTACTGTTATAGCCTCACTACTGTATATAGCCTCTCTACTGTATATAGCCTCACTACTGTATATAGCCTCGCTACTGTTTATAGCCTCGCTACTGTATATAGCCTCTCTACTGTATATAGCCTCGCTACTGTTAAAGCCTCACTACTGTATATAGCCTCTCTACTGTATATAGCCTCACCACTGTATATAGCCTGACTACTGTATACAGCCTCGCTACTGTTATAGCCTCACTACTGTATATAGCCTCACTACTGTATATAGCCTCGCTACTGTATACAGCCTCGCTACTGTTATAGCCTCGCTACTGTATATAGCCTCTCTACTGTATATATCCACTCTACTGTATATAGCCTTACTACTGTATATAGCCTGACTACTGTATATAGCCTCGCTACTGTATATAGTCTCGCTACTGTTAAAGCCTCACTACTGTATATAGCCTCTCTAATGTATATAGCCTGACTACTGTATATAGCCTGACTACTGTATATAGCCTCACTACTGTATACAGCCTCACTACTGTATATAGCCTCGCTACTGTATATAGCCTCACTACTGTACATAGCCTCGCAACTGTATATAGCCTCACTACTGTATATAGCCTCGCTACTGTATATAGTCTCGCTACTGTTAAAGCCTCACTACTGTATATAGTCTCGCTACTGTATATCGTCTCGCTACTGTTAAAGCCTCACTACTGTATATAGCCTCGCTACTGTATATAGCCTCGCTACTGTTATAGCCTCACTACTGTATATAGCCTGACTATTGTATACAGACTCGCTACTGTTATAGCCTCACTACTGTATATAGCCTCACTACTGTATATAGCCTCGCTACTGTGTACAGCCTCGCGACTGTTATAGCCTCACTACTGTATATAGCCTCTCTATTGTATATATCCTCTCTACTGTATATATCCTCTCTACTGTATATAGCCTGACTACTGTATATAGCCTCGCTACTGTATATAGTCTCTCTACTGTTAAAGCCTCACTACTGTATATAGCCTCTCTACTGTATATAGCCTCGCTACTGTATATAGCCTGACTACTGTATATAGCCTGACTACTGTATATAGCCTCACTACTGTATACAGCCTCACTACTGTATATAGCCTCGCTCCTGTACATAGCCTCGCAACTGTATATAGCCTCACTACTGTTTATAGCCTCGCTACTGTATATAGCCTCTCTACTGTATATAGCCTCGCTACTGTTAAAGCCTCACTACTGTATATAGCCTCTCTACTGTATATAGCCTCACCACTGTATATAGCCTGACTACTGTATACAGCCTCGCTACTGTTATAGCCTCACTACTGTATATAGCCTCACTACTGTATATAGCCTCGCTACTGTATACAGCCTCGCTACTGTTATAGCCTCGCTACTGTATATAGCCTCTCTACTGTATATATCCACTCTACTGTATATAGCCTTACTACTGTATATAGCCTGACTACTGTATATAGCCTCGCTACTGTATATAGTCTCGCTACTGTTAAAGCCTCACTACTGTATATAGCCTCTCTAATGTATATAGCCTGACTACTGTATATAGCCTGACTACTGTATATAGCCTCACTACTGTATACAGCCTCACTACTGTATATAGCCTCGCTACTGTATATAGCCTCACTACTGTACATAGCCTCGCAACTGTATATAGCCTCACTACTGTATATAGCCTCGCTACTGTATATAGTCTCGCTACTGTTAAAGCCTCACTACTGTATATAGTCTCGCTACTGTATATAGTCTCGCTACTGTTAAAGCCTCACTACTGTATATAGCCTCGCTACTGTATATAGCCTCGCTACTGTTATAGCCTCACTACTGTATATAGCCTGACTACTGTATACAGACTCGCTACTGTTATAGCCTCACTACTGTATATAGCCTCACTACTGTATATAGCCTCGCTACTGTGTACAGCCTCGCGACTGTTATAGCCTCACTACTGTATATAGCCTCTCTATTGTATATATCCTCTCTACTGTATATATCCTCTCTACTGTATATAGCCTGACTACTGTATATAGCCTCGCTACTGTATATAGTCTCTCTACTGTTAAAGCCTCACTACTGTATATAGCCTCTCTACTGTATATAGCCTCGCTACTGTATATAGCCTGACTACTGTATATAGCCTGACTACTGTATATAGCCTCACTACTGTATACAGCCTCACTACTGTATATAGCCTCGCTCCTGTACATAGCCTCGCAACTGTATATAGCCTCACTACTGTATATAGCCTCACTACTGTATATAGTCTCGCTACTGTATATAGCCTCACTACAGTATATAGCCTCGCTACTGTTTATAGCTTCGCTACTGTATATAGCCTCGCTACTGTATATAGCCTCTCTACTGTATATAGCCTCTCTACTGTATATAGCCTCACTACTGTATATAGCCTCTCTACTGTATATAGCCTCTCTAATGTATATAGCCTCTCTACTGTTAAAGCCTCACTACTGTATATAGCCTCGCTACTGTTAAAGCCTCACTACTGTATATAGCCTAGCTACTGTATATAGCCTCTCTACTGTATATAGCCTCACTACTGTATATAGCCTTTCTACTGTATATAGCCTCTCTACTGTATATAGCCTGACTACTGTATACAGCCTCGCTACTGTTATAGCCTCACTACTGTATATAGCCTCACTACTGTATATAGCCTCGCTACTGTATACAGCCTCGCTACTGTTATAGCCTCGCTACTGTATATAGCCTCTCTACTGTATATATCCACTCTACTGTATATATCCTCTCTACTGTATATAGCCTGACTACTGTATATAGCCTCGCTACTGTATATAGTCTCGCTACTGTTAAAGCCTCACTACTGTATATAGTATCGCTACTGTATATAGTCTCGCTACTGTTAAAGCCTCACTACTGTATATAGCCTCGCTACTGTATATAGCCTGACTACTGTATACAGACTCGCTACTGTTATAGCCTCACTACTGTATATAGCCTCACTACTGTATATAGCCTCGCTACTGTGTACAGCCTCGCGACTGTTATAGCCTCACTACTGTATATATCCTCTCTATTGTATATATCCTCTCTACTGTATATATCCTCTCTACTGTATATAGCCTGACTACTGTATATAGCCTCGCTACTGTATATAGTCTCGCTACTGTTAAAGCCTCACTACACTACTGTATGTCTCGCTATGTTAAAGCCTCACTACTGTATATAGCCTCGCCTGTATATAGCCTGACTACTGTATACAGACTCGCTACTGTTATAGCCTGACTACTGTATATAGCCTCACTACTGTATACAGCCTCAGCTCGCGACTATTATAGCCTCACTACTGTACATAGCCTCTCTACTGTATATATCCTCACTACTGTATATAGCCTCACTACTGTATATAGTCTCGCTACTGTATATAGCCTCACTACAGTATATAGCCTCGCTACTGTTTATAGCTTCGCTACTGTATATAGCCTCGCTACTGTATATAGCCTCACTGCTGTATATAGCCTCTCTACTGTATATAGCCTTTCTACTGTATATAGCCTCTCTACTGTATGTAGCCTGTCTATTATATATAGCCTCTCTACTGTATATAGCCTCTCTACTGTATATAGCCTCCCTACTGTATATAGCCTCTCTACTGTATATAGCCTCACTACTGTATATAGCCTCTCTACTGTATATAGCCTCTCTACTGTATATAGCCTCTCTACTGTATATAGCCTCACTACTGTATATAGCCTCTCTACTGTATATAGCCTCACTACTGTATATAGCCTCGCTACTGTTTATAGCCTTGCTACTGTATATAGCCTCTCTACGGTATATAGCCTCGCTACTGCTATTGCCTCGCTACTGTTAAAGCCTCACTACTGTATATAGCCTCTCTACTGTATATAGCCTCACTACTGTATATAGCCTGACTACTGTATACAGCCTCGCTACTGTTATAGCCTCACTACTGTATATAGCCTCACTACTGTATATAGCCTCGCTACTGTATACAGCCTCGCTACTGTTATAGCCTCGCTACTGTATATAGCCTCTCTACTGTATATATCCACTCTACTGTATATAGCCTTACTACTGTATATAGCCTGACTACTGTATATAGCCTCGCTACTGTATATAGTCTCGCTACTGTTAAAGCCTCACTACTGTATATAGCCTCTCTAATGTATATAGCCTGACTACTGTATATAGCCTCACTACTGTATACAGCCTCACTACTGTATATAGCCTCGCTACTGTATATAGCCTCACTACTGTATATAGTCTCGCTACTGTTAAAGCCTCACTACTGTATATAGTATCGCTACTGTATATAGTCTCGCTACTGTTAAAGCCTCACTACTGTATATAGCCTCGCTACTGTATATAGCCTGACTACTGTATATAGCCTGACTACTGTATATAGCCTCGCAACTGTATATAGCCTCACTACTGTATATAGCCTCGCTACTGTATATAGTCTCGCTACTGTTATAGCCTCGCTACTGTATATAGCCTCTCTACTGTATATATCCACTCTACTGTATATAGCCTTACTACTGTATATAGCCTGACTACTGTATATAGCCTCGCTACTGTATATAGTCTCGCTACTGTTAAAGCCTCACTACTGTATATAGCCTCTCTAATGTATATAGCCTGACTACTGTATATAGCCTGACTACTGTATATAGCCTCGCAACTGTATATAGCCTCACTACTGTATATAGCCTCGCTACTGTATATAGTCTCGCTACTGTTAAAGCCTCACTACTGTATATAGTATCGCTACTGTATATAGTCTCGCTACTTTTAAAGCCTCACTACTGTATATAGCCTCGCTACTGTATATAGCCTGACTACTGTATACAGACTCGCTACTGTTATAGCCTCACTACTGTATATAGCCTCACTACTGTATATAGCCTCGCTACTGTGTACAGCCTCGCGACTGTTATAGCCTCACTACTGTATATATCCTCTCTATTGTATATATCCTCTCTACTGTATATATCCTCTCTACTGTATATAGCCTGACTACTGTATATAGCCTCGCTACTGTATATAGTCTCGCTACTGTTAAAGCCTCACTACTGTATATAGCCTCTCTACTGTATATAGCCTCGCTACTGTATATAGCCTGACTACTGTATATAGCCTGACTACTGTATATAGCCTCACTACTGTATACAGCCTCACTACTGTATATAGCCTCGCTCCTGTACATAGCCTCGCAACTGTATATAGCCTCACTACTGTATATAGCCTCACTACTGTATATAGTCTCGCTACTGTATATAGCCTCACTACAGTATATAGCCTCGCTATAGTTTATAGCTTCGCTACTGTATATAGCCTCGCTACTGTATATAGCCTCTCTACTGTATATAGCCTCTCTACTGTATATAGCCTCCCTACTGTATATAGCCTCCCTACTGTATATAGCCTCGCTACTGTATATAGCCTCACTGCTGTATATAGCCTCTCTACTGTATATAGCCTCTCTACTGTATATAGCCTCTCTACTGTATATAGCCTCACTACTGTATATAGCCTCTCTACTGTATATAGCCTCGCTACTGTATATAGCCTCGCTACTGTTTATAGCCTCGCTACTGTATATAGCCTCTCTACTGTATATAGCCTGACTACTGTATATAGCCTGACTACTGTATATAGCCTCACTACTGTATATAGCCTCGCTCCTGTACATAGCCTCGCAACTGTATATAGCCTCACTACTGTATATAGCCTCACTACTGTATATAGTCTCGCTACTGTATATAGCCTCACTACAGTATATAGCCTCGCTACTGTTTATAGCTTCGCTACTGTATATAGCCTCGCTACTGTATATAGCCTCTCTACTGTATATAGCCTCTCTACTGTATATAGCCTCTCTGTGAGGGGAACGGCACCTCAGTACCTCCAGGCTCTGATCAGGCACTACACCCAAACAAGGGCACTGCGTTCATCCACCTCTGGCCTGCTCGCCTCCCTACCACTGAGGAAGTACAGTTCCCGCTCAGCCCAGTGAAAACTGTTCGCTGCTCTGGCCCCCCAATGGTGGAACAAACTCCCTCACGACGCCAGGACAGCGGAGTCAATCACCACCTTCCGGAGACACCTGAAACCCCACCTCTTTAAGGAATACCTAGGATAGGATAAAGTAATCCCTCTCACCCCCTTAAAAGATTTAGATGCACTACTGTTCCACTGGATGTCATAAGGTGAATGCACCCATTTGTAAGTCGCTCTGGATAAGAGCGTCTGCTAAATGACTTAAATGTAAATGTAAATGTATTTCACTGTAAGGTCTACAGCTGTTGTATTCAGCATTTCACTGTTAGGTCTACAGCTGTTATATTCAGCATTTCACTGTAAGGTCTACAGCTGTTGTTTTCAGCATTTCACTGTTAGGTCTACACCTGTTGTATTCAGCATGGCACTGTTAGGTCTACACCTGTTGTATTCAGCATGGCACTGTTAGGTCTACACCTGTTGTATTCAGCATGGCACTGTTAGGTCTACACCTGTTGTATTCAGCATGTCACTAAGGTCTACACCGGTTGTATTCAGCATGTCACTAAGGTCTACACCTGTTGTATTCGGCGCACGTGACAAATAAACTTTGATTTGAACATGTATTTGTGTTTGTTGTCTCTTCTCCATGGTAACTGTCATCCACTTACACACACAGACACACCCAGGGAGGGAATGTTGTGTATGTTTAATATTGTTTATGGATTATGAACCTCCCCCTCCCACACACACACAAAAAAATGGGAAAATGGTAGAGGAGATATGACTAGAGACAGTGTTGTTTAACTCACTGACCATGACCCATGAGTTCTTCTTACCTTTGTTCAGTATAAAAATATATAGGATGATCCATTGACTTGTCACTCTTCATGGACACACAGCTGGGTACAAGGGAGGCTGGTCTCTCCTGCTTGATTGGACTTCAACACAACAGAGACAAACATTACATCTCTCATCTACTCTGAGCTCAGATGGGGAAACATAAGAAGAGGTTATTTCCACAACGCTATATATTAGTTTTCAGAAATGTTGGTAAATTAGCTTTTATACCTTAAAGATTGGTGTGTTTAAAAAAAACTAATCATGGCATGGGGTTGTTCAATGACAGACATGTATCACTTGATGGTTTTATTTCAGAAAGACAAATAATCATGTTTTTTATATGCTATATATCTACCCCACACAGTCAAATGTTATGAATTTGTGTTTGTATTTGTATATACTATGGTTCCCCATTAGCTGCTGCCAATGCAGCAGCTACTCGTCCTGTGTGCCCTCAGGACCTTACTCTACCACTACCACATGTCTGTCACACCCTGATCTGTTTCACCTGTCTTTGTGCTTGTCTCCGCCCCACTCCAGGTGTCGCCCATCTTCCTCATTATCCCCAGTGTATTTATACCTGTGTTCTCTGTCTGTTGCCAATTCGTCTTGTCTTGTCAAGCTACCAGCGTGTTTTTCTGTGCTCCTGTTTTCCTAGTCTCTGTTTTTCTAGCCCTCCCTGTTCTGCCTGCCTTGACCTCGAGCCTGCCTGCCCCCACTGTACCTGTCGGACTCGTCCCTGATAATTAATTCACTTCTGCCTGTCCACGACCTGCCCATTGGCTGTCCCTTGTATTTCAATAAATATCATAGATTGTAACCATCTGCCTCCTGTGTCTGCATCTGGGTCTCGCCCTGTGTCGTTATACATATCTACAGTACTAAATCCATGTGTATGTGTGTGTATAGTCCATATGTTATCGTGTGTGTGTGTATGCATGTGTCTGTGCCTATGTGTTGCTTCACAGTCCCTGCTATTCCATAAGGTGTTTTTTATCTGTTTTTTTTCATCTAATTGTACTGCTTGTGTCAGTTACCTGATGTGGAATAGAGTTCCATGTAGTCATGGCTCTGTGTGGTACTGTGTGCCTCCCATAGTCTGTTCTGGACTTGGGGACTGTTTAGAGACCTCTGTGGCATGTCTTATGGGGTATGCATGGGTGTCCGAGCTGTGTGCCAGTAGTTTAGACAGACAGCTAGGCGCTTTCAACATGTCAATACCTCTCATAATTACAAGTAGTGGTGAAGTTAATCTCTCCTCCACTTTGAGCCAGGAGAGATTGACATGCCTAATATTAATATTAGCTCTCTGTGTACATCCAAGGGCCAGCCGTGCTGCCCTGTTCTGAGCCAATTGCAATTTTCCTAAATCCTTTTTTATGGCACCTGACCACACGACTGAACAGTAGTCCAGGTGCGACAAAACTAGGGCCTGTAGGACCTGCCTTGTTGATAGGGTTGTTGAGAATGCAGAACATCGCTTTATTATGGACAGACTTCTCCCCCTCTTCACTATTACTGTATCAATATGTTTTGAACATGACAGTTTATAATCCAGGGTTACTCCAAGCAGTTTATCTCAATTTGCTCAATTTCCACATTATTTATTATAAGATTTTGTTGAATGTTTTGTCCCAAATACAATGCTTTTAGTTTTAGAAATATTTAGGGCTAACTTTTTCTTTGGCACCCACTCTGAAACTAACTGCAGCTCTTTGTTAAATGTTGCAGTGATTTCAGTTGCTGTAGTAGCTGATGTGTCATCCTCGTAGATAGACACTCTGGTTTTGCTTAGTCAGTGGCATGTCATTAGTCAAATTTGAAAAAAGCAAGGGGCTTTAACAGCTACGCTGGGGAATTTCTGATTCTACCTGGATTATGTTTGAGAGGTTTGTGTTAAAGAACACCATCTGTGTTCTGTTAGACAAGTAACTCTTTATCCATATTATAGCAGGGGGTGTAAAGCCATAATACATACATTTTTCCAGCAGCTGACTATGATCAATAATGTCAAAAGCTACACTGAAGTCTAACAAGACAGCCCCACAACAGCCAGTTGTGCCAGCCAGTCATTTGTGTAAGTGCTGTGCTTGTTGAGTGTCCTTCCCTATAAGCATGCTGAAAGTCTGTTGTCAATTTGTTTATTGTAAAATAACATTGTATCTGGTCAAACTGCAATTTTTTCCAGAAGTTTACTTAGGTTTGGTAACAGGCTGATTGGTCGGTTATTTGAGCCAGTAAAGGGAGCTTTACTATTCTTGGGTAGCGGAATGACTTAAGCTTCCCTCCAGGCCTGAGGGCACACGCTCTCAAGTAGGCTTAAATTGAAGATGTGACAAATAGGAGAGGCAATATCATCTACTATTATCCTCAGTCATTTTCCATCCAGATTGTCAGACCCTGGTGGCTTGTCATTGTTGATAGACAATAATTTATTCACTTCTTCCACACTGATTTTATGGAATTCTAAAGTACAATTCTTGTCTGTCATAATTTAGTCCGATATACTTGGATGTGTAGTGTCAGCGTTTGTTGCTGGCTTGTCATCCCTAAGTTTGCTTATCTTGCCCATGAAAAAGTCATTAAAGTAGTTGGCAAAATCTGTGGGGTTTGTGATGAATGAGCCATCTGATTCAATGAATGATGGAGCCAATTTGGGGTTTTCCCCCCCTAAATGTCATTTAAGGTGCCCAAAAGCTTTTTACAATCATTCTTTATATAAATTATTGTTTTATTTTGTTTCGTCACGATTTCTTAATTTGATGTACGTTTTCAAATCAGTTGGGCTGCCAGACTAATTTGCCATAGCATTTGCCTCATCCCTCTCAACCTTCTCATCCCTCTCATCCCTCTCACCCCTTTCATCCCTCTCAACCTTCTCATCCCTCTCATCCCTCTCAACCTTCTCATCCCTCTCATCCCTCTCATCCCTCTCATCCCTCTCAACCTTCTCATCCCTCTCAACCTTCTCATCCCTCTCATCCCTCTCATCCCTCTCAACCTTCTCATCCCTCTCATCCCTCTCAACCTTCTCATCCCTCTCAACCTTCTCATCCCTCTCATCCCTCTCAACCTTCTCATCCCTCTCAACCCTCTCAACCTTCTCATCCCTCTCATCCCTCTCAACCTTCTCATCCCTCTCATCCCTCTCATCCCTCTCAACCTTCTCATCCCTCTCATCCCTCTCATCCCTCTCAACCTTCTCATCCCTCTCATCCCTCTCAACCTTCTCATCCCTCTCATCCCTCTCATCCCTCTCAACCCTCTCATCCCTCTCATCCCTCTCAACCTTCTCATCCCTCTCATCCCTCTCATCCCTCTCAACCTTCTCATCCCTCTCAACCTTCTCATCCCTCTCATCCCTCTCAACCTTCTCATCCCTCTCATCCCTCTCAACCTTCTCATCCCTCTCAACCTTCTCATCCCTCTCAACCTTCTCATCCCTCTCATCCCTCTCATCCCTCTCAACCTTCTCATCCCTCTCAACCTTCTCATCCCTCTCATCCCTCTCAACCTTCTCATCCCTCTCATCCCTCTCAACCTTCTCATCCCTCTCAACCTTCTCATCCCTCTCAACCTTCTCATCCCTCTCATCCCTCTCATCCCTCTCATCCTTCTCAACCTTCTCATCCCTCTCAACCTTCTCATCCCTCTCATCCCTCTCATCCCTCTGAACCATACCATTTTTCAATTCCTCATCAATCCAAGGGGATTTAACAGATTTGACAGTCATTTTCTTAATGGGGGCATGCTTATCAGTAATTGGAATAAGCAATTTCATAAATGTGTCAAGTGCAGCATCTGGTTGCTGCTCATTACACACCACAGACCAACAAATATTATTTACATCAACATATGAATCACTACAAAATGTATTGTATGACCTCTTATACACTATATTAGGACCAGCCTTTGGATCTTTGATTTTCCTAGATATGGCTATTATATTGTGATCACTACATCCTATGGATTTAGACACTACTTTAAAGCAAATATCTGCAGCATTAGTAAAGATGTGATCAATACACGTTGATGATTTGATTGCTGTGCTGTTTGTAACTACCCTGGTAGGTTGACTGATAACCAGGTTGCAGGCACTGCAACTACATTTTTAATAAAGAACTGTATAAATTATACATTTGTGACATCAATATTGATTTGATACAGTAGTATGAGATCTGTAAAACATTTGACATTTTAGCAGGGGTTAAAGCAATAACAAAAACATCCAATGACTGAAACTTAAGTCGACCACAGATTGATTGTCTGGGGCCCAGTTAACCTCCCCTTTCATGACCATCATGCTTTTAGGGAAAGAGGATCCTTTTTCAAATGTATTAAACTGCACATTTGATCAATTCTAGTCCCCTTACATAGGGGGAGTTGTTTTATGTAGATGGTTGAGAAGCTCAAACGGGACATTCTACTCCAAAATAAATGAAAATAAAATGATGTGGACACCACTTAAAATATCATTTCCACCTCCAGAAATGAGTCCAATAACATATTGCTAAAAAAGTATGATAAATGATTTTAACATCTTGGACAATATAACCTGTATAGATGGTATATTATCAGATGATAAATGATTTTAACATCTTGGACAATATAACCTGTATAGATGAAATATTATCAGAAGATAAATGATTTTAACATCTTGGACAATATAACCTGTATAGATGGTATATTATCAGATGATAAATTATTTTAACATCTTGGACAATATAACCTGTATAGATGAAATATTATCAGATGATAAATGATTTTAACATCTTGGACAATATAACCTGTATAGATGGTATATTATCAGATGATAAATGATTTTAACATCTTGGACAATATAACCTGTATAGATGGTATATTATCAGATGATAAATTATTTTAACATCTTGGACAATATAACCTGTATAGATGAAATATTATCAGATGATAAATGATTTTAACATCTTGGACAATATAACCTGTATAGATGGTATATTATCAGATGATAAATGATTTTAACATCTTGGACAATATAACGTGTCCCTCTCTGGCGCTCAAGGTCAAGTCCTTAGGAAGGGTAGACATCCCAAATGAAGTGTTACACAATTCAAAAACAGTGATAAAATGAATCACTTACCTTTGATGATCTTCATATCGGTGCACTCACAAGACTCCCATTTACTCAATAAATGTTTGTTTTGTTCGATAAAGTCCCTGTTTATATCCAAAAACCTCAGTTTTGTTCGCGCATTTTCTTCAGTAATCCACAGGCTCAAATGCAGTCACAACAAGCAGACGAAAAATCCAAACAGTATCCCTAAAGTTCGTAGAAACATATCAATCGATTTTTATAATCAATCATAAGGTTGTTTTTAGCCTAAATAATCGATAATATTTCAACCTGACAATAACTTTGTCAATATAAAAGGTAAACAAGAAAGGCACGCTCTCGGTCGTGCGCATGAAAAAGCTCTGTGACACTGTCGGGTCCAGTCATTCAGACTGGTCTTACTCCCTCATTTTTCAGAATACAAGTCTGAATGAAAAAGGAAACCGCACACTGCTCTTGATAGTATCACTGATATTTAATAAGCTTACGTATCGGCCTCACAGCCTTCGTCAGAGCTTTTGTGATTTTTTTAAAAATATGCACCCCATCGCTGGAGGCTCCGGACTGGGGACCGTCGCTGGAGGCTCCGGACTGGGGACCGTCATGGGAATCTTCGCTGGATGCTCCTTTCCCTGGATCGTCACTGCAGGCTTCGGGCCATGGATCATCACTGGAGGCTTCGGGCCATGGATCATCCCTAGAGGCCTCGTACGTGGAGCCGGAACAAGTCTCACCGGACTGAGGAGACATACTGGAAGCCTGCTGCGTGGAGCTACCACAAGGCATACCAGACTGGGGAGACATAATGGAGGCCTGGTACTTGGAGCCCGGAACAGGTCTCACCGGACTGAGGAGAGTACTGGATGCCTGGTGCGTGGAGCTGCCACAGGACTTACCAGGCTGGGGAGACATAATGGAGGCCTGGTACATGGAGTCGGAAATGGTCACACCGGACTGGGGAGATGCACTGGATACACTGGGCCATGGAGGCGCACGGGAGGTCTCGAGCGTAGAGCTAGATGCATCCTGGCTGGATGCTTACTTCCGCTCGGCACATGCGGGGCGCTGACACAGAGCGCATCACCGCATAACACGGTGCCTGACTGGTCACATGCTCCCCACGGTAAGCATGGGGAGTTGGCTCAGGTCTGACCCCTGACTCCATCAATGTCCCCGTGTGCCCTTCCCCCAATTTTTTGGGGAGCTGCCTCTCTTGCTTCCTTCCTTGCCGTGACTCCTGGTCTTGCCGCCATTCCTCCCTCGCTGCTTCCGCCTGTTTCCACGGCAGGCTCTCATGTCCTGCCATTACCTCCTCCCATGTCCATGATGTCATCCACTCCGGGGCACGCTGCTTGGTCGGTTGGTGGTGGGATCTTCTGTAACGTTTGTTGTGTTGTTAATTTTTTTTTTTGCTGGTTCACATTTAAATAAAGTATGATGAACCCAAATCATGCTGCACCTTGGTCTACCCTTAATGACGAACGTTACAGATAGCCCGGTTAGACAATGTGCGGGAGCACTGGTGGGGGAGGCTCACAATGCAAATACTCAGGGTAGCCTTTTCAAATCAAATCAAATGTATTTGTCACATACACATGGTTAGCAGATGTTAATGCACAACGAAGAGCTGCTGGCAAAACGCACGAAAGTGCTGTTTGAATGAATGTTTACGTGCCTGCTTCTGCTTACCACCGCTAAGTCAGATACTTAGATACTTGTATGCTTGAATGCTCAGTCAGATTATATGCAATTCAGGACACGTTAGATAATATCTAGTTATATCATCAACCATGTGTAGTTAACTAGTGATTATGATTGATTATGTTTTATAAGATAAGTTTAATGCTAGCTAGCAACTTACCTTGGCTTACTGCATTCGCGTAACAGGCAGTCAGTCTCCTTGTGGAGTGCAACGAGAGAGGAAGGTCGTTATTGCGTTGGACGAGTTAACTGTAAGGTTGCAAGATTGGATCCCCCGAGCTAACAAGGTGAAAATCTGTCGTTCTGTCCCTGAACAGGCAGTTAACCCACTGTTCCTAGGCCGTCATTGAAAATAAGAATGTGTTCTTAACTGACTTGCCTGGTTAAATAAAAGTATACAAAAAATATATATATATATATATTTTAAAAATCGTCAAATTGGCGCCCAAAAATACAGATTTCCGATTGTTATGAAAACTTGAAATCGGCCCTAATTAATCGGCCATTCCGATGAATCGGTCGACCTCTAGTGTGTACGTACAGTCACTTTGGGGACGATGTCCTCGATGCACTTATTGATAAAGCCAGTGACTGATGTGGTGTACTCCTCAATGTCATTGGAAGAATCCCGGAACATGTTCCAGTCTCTGATAGCAATACAGTCCTGTAGTTTAGCATCTGCTTCATCTGACCACTTTTTTATTGATCTAGTCACTGGTGCTTCCTGCTTTATTTTAGCTTGTAAGCAGGAATCAGGAGGGTAGAGTTGTGGTTGGATTTACCAAATAGAGGGCGAGGGAGAGCTTTGTACGCGTCTCCGTTCTGTGGGGTAAAGGTGATCTAGAATGTTTTTCCCTCTGGTTGCACATTTAACATGTTGATGTTTAACTGATTTAAGTTTCCCTGCATTAAAGTCTCCAGCTACTAGGAGCGCCGCCTCTGGGTGAGTGGTTTCCTGTTTGCTTATTTCCTTATACAGCTGACTGAGAGTGGTCTCAGTGTCAGCATCTGCCTGTGGTGGTAAATAAACAGCCACGAAAAGAAGAGCTGAAAACTGTCTAGGCAAGTAGTGTGGCCTGCAATTTATCACAATATATTCTACTTCAGGCGAGCAAAATCTAGAGATTTCCTCAGATTTGGTGCACCAGATGTTGTTTACAAATATGCATACCAGCACACTGTTTCTACGTGGTCCATCTAGACGGATTTAGTGACCTACAGTTTTTTTTAGATGGACAGTCATTTCTCTAAATTTAGCAACCAATAGTTTTTACAAGCATAGTTTTTAATAGTGTAAAGACAGGTTAGTCATATATTTTCCTGTCCCCTCTCTTTTGGGGTTTTCTAGCGATTGTAGGCTATTTTCAAATATTGTGATAGTGAAAAGCATCTAAAATAGGCCTTAGTCTGACAGCTGCAAATCAATAATCAGCTATTTGATATACTGAGAGCACTGGCCAAATTGTGGCTTCCAGTCTGCTTGTCAGAATACATATATATATATATTTCCCTCTCTATGGCTCTCTTTAATGTGCATGGAGAGGAACAATTCTCTCGCCTAGAACACACAACAAGAAGCTGACTAGGTAAATACAGTAGGTAAACTGTTTTGCTATGGGGTTGTCCGATTTTGTTTTAATAAATTACATTACAAGAATAGTAGCAGTGGAAAGTTCCATCCTGAGTGATTAAGTAGAGACTTTGAATGACTTTGCCAGCAGCTACAGTAGACTAGACAGCGCTGTCTGAGTGGAGCGCTGCAGGTGGTGCTCATTATAGAGCGCTGCAGGTGGTGCTCATTATAGAACGCTGCAGGTGGTGCTCATTATAGAACGCTGCAGGTGGTGCTCATTATAGAGCGCTGCAGGTGGTGCTCATTATAGAACGCTGCAGGTGGTGCTCATTATAGAACGCTGCAGGTGGTGCTCATTATAGAACGCTGCAGGTGGTGCTCATTATAGAGCGCTGCAGGTGGTGCGCATTATAGAACGCTGCAGGTGGTGCTCATTATAGAACGCTGCAGGTGGTGCGCATTATAGAACGCTGCAGGTGGTGCTCATTATAGAACGCATTCATCTGAAAATCGAACTGTCAGTAAACAATCCTGCATGTCAGTTCAGTACAAACAACCCACTGAGATTTCTATTGCTGATCTACGCTGATCTCAAAAACAACCTCTCCAGAGTCCATATGACGGAGAACTTTCACCCCTGCATTTTAGTCATTTAGCAGATGCTCTTATCCAGGGCCCAGTTTCCCAAAAGCATCTTGAGGCTAAGTTCATCTTTAGAACATTCTTTGAGCTGTTTCCCACAACCATTGTTATTTTTGTTGCACTTGAAAACGCTTGTAATCTAACTCCTCCCTCATATCACTTGTTGAACAGCTAAGTACATCATTAGATTATTTTTTGCCCTCCCGCATCACTTTATGCACAGAAGATCTCTACTAAACATAGAATCACATGGTTTAACCATCTCTCTGTGACACTGATGACTTCAGAACAAAGTTGACTACAAACACAAAGTTGAGAATGTCTTTGCGATTGACACGAACAAGTAGGGGTGTCCCGATCTCGTCATACTCTTATTCTTAATAATATCCATTTTATTTCACTTGATTCTCGTAATCACATTTACTTGTGATCGGAAAACCTGGAAGTGACCTTTAAATGCTGGTTAAGCATATACCTCATATGTCCTATCACTCAGAGCTCATCTCAGATCGCATCGTCATGTTCCATCAGTCATTCACAGACGTTGTTCAAAGGTAAACGACCCTGACAGATGAAAATGCAGCGTTCCATTTCTGTTGATCCTATCAGTATTGACACATGCTCCAACGATGCACATAGCAGCCGTTCTCTCTGCTTGGTGTTTAGGGAAACGCCTGTTACTTCTTTTTAAAAACACTCCTAAGTCTAAATTCCATCGCTATCGTGAAACCGGCCCCATAGCGACCTTCAGTACAGTTACCATGTCTTAATTTGATAATCCTGTTGTTGCAGGAATTTTCCTGCACTACAGGAAATACAAACTTGTAGTGTATTCAAGTTTTAAAAAGGCTTCTAAAGTATGTAATTTCCACTTTAAAATGTCAGACTTCATTTGCCCTAATGAAAAATGTATCAACCATACAAAAAATTAAATGAATTATAATCCACATAATAATTCACATTTCCTGTTGCTGCAGGATTATTTCCCTAGTGTGAAAAACTGGGTCAAATTAAGATATGGCATCTGTAAATGCATGAACGTTATGATAGCTAGGTGAGACAACCACATATCACAGTCAATATACACAATACAAACATTAAATTCCAGCTAATCAATGGAAATATAGTTTAGCAAAAAAAATTATGTTTATACACATCTAAAATCTGGGGAAAAGTACTAAGCAATCATTTATGATGGGAAAACAAATGTGAAAAAAATTGTGGATATAGCGTTTTGGAAATAAACTTTTCATTAATTCTTAAACAATATTTTCATCTCACCTCTTAGCTTTGGTGTCATGTTCCCCAGAGAGACTCATTTTAGAGACAGGACACCCCTCCTCTCTCTCCCCAGAGAGACTCCTTTTAGAGCACTGACCACTAAACAGAGATCCAACATGTAGGTTGTGGTTAACACAGTGACAATTAATTACTGACCGTCAATTGTTCTCTTTTATTCATTATCTAACAAACTAACAGAGTCACTAACAACAACCAAAATGAAACAGGTAGTTTCAGGAAGGTTCTGAAACACACTCATGGTGTTGTCCCCTAGAGACGGGAAACCATCTGAAACACACTCATGGTGTTGTCCCCTAGAGACGGGAAACCATCTGAAACACACTCATGGTGTTGTCCCCTAGAGACGGGAAACCATCTGAAACACACTCATGGTGTTGTCCCCTAGAGACGGGAAACCATCTGAAACACACTCATGGTGTTGTCCCCTAGAGATGGGAAACCATCTGAAACACACTCATGGTGTTGTCCCCTAGAGACGGGAAACCATCTGAAACACACTCATGGTGTCGTCCCCTAGAGACGGGAAACCATCTGAAACACACTCATGGTGTTGTCCCCTAGAGATGGGAAACCATCTGAAACACACTCATGGTGTTGTCCCCTAGAGACGGGAAACCATCTGAAACACACTCATGGTGTTGTCCCCTAGAGACGGGAAACCATCTGAAACACACTCATGGTGTTGTCCCCTAGAGACGGGAAACCATCTGAAACACACTCATGGTGTTGTCCCCTAGAGATGGGAAACCATCTGAAACACACTCATGGTGTTGTCCCCTAGAGACGGGAAACCATCTGAAACACACTCATGGTGTTGTCCCCTAGAGACGGGAAACCATCTGAAACACACTCATGGTGTTGTCCCCTAGAGACGGGAAACCAATGCTTTTTGAACCCCTTTGGGGCTTTCACCAAATTGTTCCAGGAAATGGTTCATTACTTGTAGCATTTAAGACCGCTAGTCAGGAATAAATATGAACATGTTTGATGTTTATATAGACTTGTTTTCCCATTACATCCATCCAAATGTAACAGGGCAATGAATAGGTGTGAGTGTTAATATACAACATTTAGTTTGATACATATAGTTTGCTCATTTCAAAGCTGTCACGTTGTGAGCAACTGGTTGAAGGTAAGTCAGGTGCAGGAGAGCAGAGAGCAGGAGAGCAGAGAGCAGGAGAGCAGAGAGCAGGAGAGCAGAGATGGGTGATAACAGGCGCACTTTATTCATTTATTAAAGGCAGCTAGAAGGCTGAACCCAAAAGACAACACTAAATCAACTGATATTATCCTAAAATCCTTTCCCTCATTATTGTGTTGCTTTGCTCAACGGACATGGGGGGAACCTATGATACTATGGTATTAATATTGTAGCAGAAAGAGGTGCAGGGCAGTGAATACAGTCGCTGGTGAAAATGACAACCACCCTACGCATCGCAGCCACTTGGTGGGACTCTGTATATTATTATGGGTGAGGCCTGAGATGGAATGTGAAGCTAACTGAAGCTGGCTAACTTTAGAAAACCAGTATATCTAGCTTGCATCATAGTACACCTCTCAGGTCACGTTCAGGTTTCAGCATCAACAAGGCATCAACAACCGAATCATAGGCCACTACCTGGGTCGTATTCATTAGTTTACACCGCAGCCACAAGTTTTGCAACGTTGCATAAACTGCGTAAAAATAGTTAATAGTAGATTAGAAAGAGAAAATGTTTGTTTGTTGTTTGTTGTGTTTTAAGCCTGTTTTGAGAAGACAAGCCTATAGGCCTATGATACAGTAAGAGATCACCCTGGAGAACACAGATGTTGAGCAGACAAGCCTATAGGCCTATGATACAGTAAGAGATCACCCTGGGGAACACAGATGGGCAAGGAACCAATCCTTCCCCCCATTGAATTTACATCAAATACATTTTAATGAGAGTAGGACTATTATAACAGTCTGTCTACCAAAAATATAAACTATATGAATATACATAACAATATCATCAACTATATGAATATACATAACATATCATCAACTATATGAATACACATAACAATATCATCAACTATATGAATACACATAACAATATCATCAACTATATGAATACACATAACAATACCATCAACTATATGAATACACACAACACTATCATCACCTATATGAATACACACAACACTATCATCACCTATGTGAATACACATTACAATCATCGTCTTACCTTTTATCTCTGTCTCAACAGAAGCAGAGTCTGAAATGATCATTACTTTCGTTTACTCAACCCACTTACATATCAGGTTCTCTCTCTCTCTCTCTCTCTCTCTCTCTCTCTCGCTCTCTCTCTCTCTCTCTCTCTCTCCCAGAACAAGAAACATCTCATTGACTCCTGGACCAGCATAAAGTACAACAACAGATCTATGGCAATGTGGACCAGCATAAAATACAACAACAGATCTATGTCAATGTAGACCAGCATAAAGTACAACAACAGATATATGTCAATGTAGACCAGCATAAAGTACAACAACAGATCTATGGAAATGTGGACCAGCATAAAGTACAACAACAGATCTATGTCAATGTAGACCAGCATAAAGTACAACAACATATCTATGTCAATGTAGACCAGCATAAAGTACAACAACAGATCTATGTCAATGTAGACCAGCATAAAGTACAACAACAGATATATGTCAATGTAGACCAGCATAAAGTACAACAACAGATATATGTCAATGTAGACCAGCATAAAGTACAACAACAGATCTATGTCAATGTGGACCAGCATAATGTACAACAACAGATCTATGTCAATGTAGACCAGCATAAAGTACAACAACAGATCTATGTCAATGTAGACCAGCATAAAGTACAACAACAGATCTATGTCAATGTAGACCAGCATAAAGTACAACAACAGATCTACGTCAATGTAGACCAGCATAAAGTACAACAACAGATCTATGTCAATGTAGACCAGCATAAAGTACAACAACAGATCTATGTCAATGTAGACCAGCATAAAGTACAAGAACAGATCTATGTCAATGTAGACCAGCATAAAGTACAAGAACAGATCTATGTCAATGTAGACCAGCATAAAGTACAAGAACAGATCTATGTCAACGTGGACCAGCATAAAGTACAACAACAGATCTATGTCAATGTGGACCAGCATAATGTACAACAACAGATCTATGTCAATGTAGACCAGCATAAAGTACAACAACAGATCTATGTCAATGTAGACCAGCATAAAGTACAACAACAGATCTATGTCAATGTAGACCAGCATAAAGTACAACAACAGATCTATGACAATGTAGACCAGCATAAAGTACAACAACATATCTATGTCAATGTGGACCAGCATAAAGTACAAGAACAGATCTATGTCAATGTAGACCAGCATAAAGTACAACAACAGATCTATGTCAATGTAGACCAGCATAAAGTACAACAACATATCTATGTCAATGTAGACCAGCATAAAGTACAACAACAGATCTATGTCAATGTGGACCAGCATAAAATACAAGAACAGATCTATGTCAATGTAGACTAGCATAAAGTGCCAGAACAGATATATGGCAATGTGGACCAGCATAAAGTACACCAACAGATCTATGTCAATGTAGACCAGCATAAAGTACAACAACAGATATATGGCAATGTGGACCAGCATAAAGTGCCAGAACAGATCTATGGCAATGTGGACCAGAATAAAGTGCCAGAACAGATAGACACCCTCAAATTCAGTAAATTCTCAATGACTTTATCGCCAAGACCCTGCATCCCTTCCTTGAGTACAACAACAAATCCATGATAGAGTTTACTTATGTAATCATGCCATATAGTGGGCTAGTCATTACAAATCAGTAAGGACAACTTGTCAAATATTATTTTATTTGTCGTTCGGCTGTGGAAGTTATTTTGTGTTTTTGAATTTCTGATTATGTTTAAATAATGTATTACATCTTTCAAATCTGCTATTAAATATTTATTCAACTGTAATTGAGTAAAAGTAAAGATACCTTAATAACAGAAAATGACTCAAGTAAAAGTGAAAGTCACCCAGTAAAATACTACTTTAGTGAAAGTCAGCCAGTAAAATACTACTTTAGTGAAAGTCAGCCAGTAAAATACTACTTTAGTGAAAGTCAGCCAGTAAAATACTACTTTAGTGAAAGTCAGCCAGTAAAATACTACTTTAGTGAAAGTCTAAAAGTATTTAGTGCCAAATATACTTAAGTATCAAAGTTAAAATCGAAATAATTTCAAATTCCTTATATTAAGCAAAGCAGACGGCACAACATTATGGAGTAAAATGTACATTATTATCTTAAGGAATGTCGTGAAGTAAAAGTAAAAGAAATCAAAAAATATACGGTAAATAGTGAAGTACAGATACCCCAAAAAATGACTTAAGTAGTACTTTAAAGTATTTATCCTTAAGTACTTTACACCACCATGTAGAAGGACAGAGAAGCTCAGTTCTGGTGACTTTTCAAAAAGGACATTCTACTGCAAAATGAATGAAGATACAAGGATGCTAAACGCCATCTAAAACATAGGTTCCTCCTCCAGAAATGAGCCCAATAACATCAGGGTAATAATGATGTTTAAATGATTTGAACATTTTGCACCATGCATATAGCCTGTATTGATGGTTGTAGTGGAAATTTCCTGTATTTACCAAATCATGAGAGCAAACCACACACAAGTCAGAGTTAGTTATCACAAAGTCCATCTTTAATTAAATGAGCTCCATCACAACCCTGTGACTCACAGATCAATTCAGTGTCTATAAATGAATTCTCTGAGAGTCCCTTACACATTGCAAATGAGATCCTTTATAGCAAAGACACACATAGCCAGACAGCATTGGCATAATTTATCGTTAATTTTTTTCTCCTAAACTATGTCCTTTTCTCAAACTCAGAACCATAAACCAATCCTCCATATCAACAGGCATATATCAAATCCATCCTATCTTGACAAGATCACAGAGACACATTGACTGGCACACAGACATTGTGGAGCCAAGAGATACACGCTTGACCTCTCCCCTCTCTGCGGCCCAAGTAACTTAGTCTTGACATAGAACAGATACTGCAACCCCGCCACAGTATTATACAAAAATAAACATTCTGATGAGAAGTAACTTACAAACATATGATGAATATAAAACATCTTACCTATGTTACCAACTAATTCTGATTATTCCCCAACATGGTCTATTACCAGATGTACTCTTAGCAATAAGCATTATGACCTGTAGCCCAACTGATGGAACATAGTGACTAGAAATACACAGGCTGAAGAATCTGCCTAAATCACGCTTGAAACTTCGGTTGTAACTGCATTTGTAACACGATGCCACAACGCAATTGAAGGATTATAGAGATAAACGTGTTCGCAATGGAAAGCTTCGATCCCCACTCTTTTTAATGTACTGCTGTCCAGCCAAACATGTTGTAAGTGATAATGTACTGCTGTCCAGCCAAACATGTTGTAAGTGATAATGTACTGCTGTCCAGCCAAACATGTTGTGAGTGATAATGTACTGCTGTCCAGCCAAACATGTTGTAAGTGATAATGTACTGCTGTCCAGCCAAACATGTTGTGAGTGATAATGTACTGCTGTCCAGCAAAACATGTTGTGAGTGATAATGTACTGCTGTCCAGCCAAACATGTTGTGAGTGATAATATACTGCTGTCCAGCAAAACATGTTGTAAGTGATAATGTACTGCTGTCCAGCCAAACATGTTGTAAGTGATAATGCACTGCTGTCCAGCCAAACATGTTGTGAGTGATAATGCACTGCTGTCCAGCCAAACATGTTGTAAGTGATAATGCACTGCTGTCCAGCCAAACATGTTGTGAGTGATAATGTACTGCTGTCCAGCAAAACATGTTGTAAGTGATAATGTACTGCTGTCCAGCCAAACATGTTGTGAGTGATAATGTACTGCTGTCCAGCCAAACATGTTGTGAGTGATAATGCACTGATGTATTATCTTACTATGAAGTCCTATTTTATATATGTCAACCATGACCACTGATCTGACCTATGACCCCTAAATTACTGATACTGCACTCTGCCTTTGTATGAATTTAAACAGATGTATGGGTAATGCAAAATCAAAGAAATGTAAATGTGTTGATCCAACATTTAGTTGTTTTTCTGTTTGATGGAAACAGTTTGAGAGTTTTAACTACATTCCAACTGTATTAATGGTGTTTTGAAGTTGTGTTTTCATGTTTTGAATGTTGTATTGTAGTGACCCTCAACTGTATTAATGGTGTTTTGTAGTTGTGTTTTCATGTTTTGAATGTTGTATTGTAGTGACCCTCAACTGTATTAATGGTGTTTTGTAGTTGTGTTTTCATGTTTTGAATGTTGTATTGTAGTGACCCTCAACTGTATTAATGGTGTTTTGTAGTTGTGTTTTCATGTTTTGAATGTTGTATTGTAGTGACCCTCAACTGTATTAATGGTGTTTTGTAGTTGTGTTGTCATGTTTTGAATGTTTTATTGTAGTAACCCTCAAGCTTTTTTTAGCCATAAACGAAAAACTTTTTAATCACGGAAAATGTTTATACTTTTATATAATATCTGGCATTGTATTAATATCACCGCTGTCATTTTCTTTATGTTAGCTAGCTTTTAAATATTTTATTTTTTATTTATTTAATCTTTCTTACCATTATTCGCATATTTGCATTTCAATGTGAGTTCAACCATAATTTTCCTGTGGGATTGTCATGTTTATTCAACTTTAGTTTTAGAAGTAGGGGGGCATCATTTTTTTCATTATTATTATAATAAAAATTTAAAAAATGGATAACCACTCAAAACAGCCTACCTGACCACTCGGAGGAATCCACATGGTCCTAAAGCAGACTGTTGCCTTGTTTTGTATCACATTCCAATGCTAAAACTGGGGGGTGGGACAAAAATGTAATATCAGAACGTGGAGGTGACATGTGGAGGGGATAGCTATCACTGGCTGTCTCATGGTGTGTGTGAGGGTGGGTGTCATGGTGGTATGGCCTGAACTAAGAGTCTGATAGAATACCAAGGGAAACCACAGTAACTACAGTAAAACATGGTAGTATGGCCTGAACTCAGAGTCTGATAGAATACCAAGGGAAACCACAGTAACTACAGTAAAACATGGTAGTATGGCCTGAACTCAGAGTCTGATAGAATACCAAGGGAAACCACAGTAACTACAGTAAAACATGGTGGTATGGCCTGAACTCAGAGTCTGATAGAATACCAAGGGAAACCACAGTAACTACAGTAAAACATGGTAGTATGGCCTGAACGCAGAGTCTGATAGAATACCAAGGGAAACCACAGTAACTACAGTAAAACATGGTAGTATGGCCTGAACTCAGAGTCTGATAGAATACCAAGGGAAACCACAGTAACTACAGTAAAACATGGTAGTATGGCCTGAACTCAGAGTCTGATAGAATACCAAGGGAAACCACAGTAACTACAGTAAAACATGGTAGTATGGCCTGAACTCAGAGTCTGATAGAATACCAAGGGAAACCACACTAACTACAGTAAAACATGGTGGTATGGCCTGAACTCAGAGTCTGATAGAATACCAAGGGAAACCACAGTAACTACAGTAAAACATGGTAGTATGGCCTGAACTCAGAGTCTGATAGAATACCAAGGGAAACCACAGTAACTACAGTAAAACATGGTAGTATGGCCTGAACTCAGAGTCTGATAGAATACCAAGGGAAACCACAGTAACTACAGTAAAACATGGTGGAACAAAGCCAGCTGGCAGTAACTTCACTTACTGCTGTTTGCCTTGGTTTTAACTTACATTTTGTAGTTACAGCAAATTTGAAACGCCATGTTCTCTGAAACAGAAGCTAATAGAACCAGGACACTTTGTCACAAGATATAACAGAAGCTAATAGAACCAGGACACTTTGTCACAAGATATAACAGAAGCTAATAGAACCAGGACACTTTGTCACAAGATATAACAGAAGCTAATAGAACCAGGACACTTTGTCACAAGATATAACAGAAGCTAATAGAACCAGTACACTTTGTCACAAGATATAACAGAAGCTAATAGAACCAGGACACTATGTCACAATATATAACAGAAGCTAATAGATCCAGGACACTTTGTCACAAGATATAACAGAAGCTAATAGGTCCAGGACACTTTGTCACAAGATATAACAGAAGCTAATAGAACCAGGACACTTTGTCACAAGATATAACAGAAGCTAATAGATCCAGGACACTTTGTCACAAGATACAACAGAAGCTAATAGGTCCAGGACACTTTGTCACAAGATATAACAGAAGCTAATAGAACCAGGACACTTTGTCACAAGATATAACAGAAGCTAATAGATCCAGGACACTTTGTCACAAGATATAACAGAAGCTAATAGAACCAGGACACTTTGTCACAAGATATAACAGAAGCTAATAGAACCAGGACACTATGTCACAAGATATAACAGAAGCTAATAGATCCAGGACACTTTGTCACAAGATACAACAGAAGCTAATAGGTCCAGGACACTTTGTCACAAGATATAACAGAAGCTAATAGAACCAGGACACTTTGTCACAAGATATAACAGAAGCTAATAGATCCAGGACACTTTGTCACAAGATATAACAGAAGCTAATAGATCCAGGACACTTTGTCACAAGATATAACAGAAGCTAATAGAACCAGGACACTTTGTCACAAGATATAACAGAAGCTAATAGAACCAGTACACTTTGTCACAAGATATAACAGAAGCTAATAGTTCCAGGACACTTTGTCACAAGATATAACAGAAGCTAATAGATCCAGGACACTTTGTCACAAGATATAACAGAAGCTAATAGAACCAGGACACTATGTCACAAGATATAACAGAAGCTAATAGATCCAGGACACTTTGTCACAAGATATAACAGAAGCTAATAGGTCCAGGACACTTTGTCACAAGATATAACAGAAGCTAATAGAACCAGGACACTTTGTCACAAGATATAACAGAAGCTAATAGAACCAGGACACTATGTCACAAGATATAACAGAAGCTAATAGATCCAGGACACTTTGTCACAAGATACAACAGAAGCTAATAGGTCCAGGACACTTTGTCACAAGATATAACAGAAGCTAATAGAACCAGGACTCTTTGTCACAAGATATAACAGAAGCTAATAGATCCAGGACACTTTGTCACAAGATATAACAGAAGCTAATAGATCCAGGACACTTTGTCACAAGATATAACAGAAGCTAATAGAACCAGGACACTTTGTCACAAGATATAACAGAAGCTAATAGAACCAGGACACTATGTCACAAGATATAACAGAAGCTAATAGATCCAGGACACTATGTCACAAGATATAACAGAAGCTAATAGGTCCAGGACACTTTGTCACAAGATATAACAGAAGCTAATAGGTCCAGGACACTTTGTCACAAGATATAACAGAAGCTAATAGAACCAGGACACTTTGTCACAAGATATAACAGAAGCTAATAGATCCAGGACACTTTGTCACAAGATATAACAGAAGGTAATAGAACCAGGACACTTTGTCACAAGATATAACAGACGGTAATAGAACCAGGACACTTTGTCAGAAGATATAACAGAAGCTAATAGAACCAGGACACTTTGTCACAAGATATAACAGAAGCTAATAGAACCAGGACACTTTGTCACAAGATATAACAGAAGCTAATAGAACCAGGACACTCTGTCAGAAGATATAACAGAAGCTAATAGAACCAGGACACTTTGTCATCTTTGACCAGATGTGTAGCAGCAGTTTGTAATTGTATGGCAGAATAGCTGTGCACATAATCCTAATACCTCTTCATGGACTACAGTTGAACATTGTCTTGTTTTAGGGTGTGAACTGGTATGGTCTGATTTGAATTACAGCAGTTATTTTAACAATGCTGGTTATAAATATTGTTGACCTTCATCCAAGGAGACCTTTACTTGCATTACACTCGCTGCGAAAAACATTTTCATAAAATGATGTGACTTCTAGCTAGAGAAAATGATTCCTATAAACGTGCCCTGATACAAGCAAGAAAAAAGTTATCGATGAAACGGAATGTGACATATCTGTTTGATAGTTCACACATTCATCAGTCAGGGTTACTATCTTGTCATGTTTTTGACTAACCACAGTGGAACATTCTAGTCTTTAAGGACATTAACTGGCAGAACAGGTTTCAGCAAAGTATGGAGTCATTGTTTTCAGGAAGGTGTGCCCATGGTCTTTGTACTGCTGTACAAAGGCAAAGAGCAGTTTACGTAAACAGCCAATCTGATAAAAACTGCATTAAAGTTCGTTTTTTTGTCCATGCATATCAACCATGACCACTGATCTGACCTATGACCCCTAAAATACTGATACTGCACTTGGCCTTTGTATGACCTTAAACAGCTGTATGGGTAATGCAAAAGCAAAGTAGAGTATCTAGAAATGTAAATGTGTTGATCCAGATTTATTGTTGTTTTTCTGTTTGATTTGAATAGTTTGAGTTCTAACTACATTCCAACTGTATTTAATGGTGTTTTTGTACATAGTTGTGTTTTCATGTTTTGACTGATGTATTGTAGTAACCCTCAACTGTATTTAATGGTGTTTTTGTACATAGTTGTGTTTTCATGTTTTGACTGATGTATTGTAGTAACCCTCAACTGTATTTAATGGTGTTTTTGTACATAGTTGTGTTTTCATGTTTTGACTGATGTATTGTAGTAACCCTCAACTGTATTTAATGGTGTTTTTGTACATAGTTGTGTTTTCATGTTTTGACTGATGTATTGTAGTAACCCTCAACTGTATTTAATGGTGTTTTGTACATAGTTGTGTTTTCATGTTTTGACTGATGTATTGTAGTAACCCTCAAGCTGTTTTTAGCCATAAGGTTATTTAATCACGGAGAATGTTCATACTTAATAAATATTTGATTTTGTATTACTAGCAATGCTGTCATTTTCTTTATGTTAGCTATTATTTCTATATTTTGTTTATCTTTCTTACCATTATCTGGGTATTTACTCTCTCTCTCTCACACACACACACACACACACACACACACACACACACACACACACACACACACACACACACACACACACACACACACACACACACACACACACACACACACACACACTCACTCTATCACACACAATCTACACACACATTATGACACAGTCTATTTGGCTAGGGAGACAAGAAGGCAGCAGTAGAAAAAACAGAATTACAAACAGCACAACAACCCGTTTCAGAGCTGGTCCTGTCTCCAGGAAACATGTACATTCCTCTGGGGGTAAACCCGTTTCAGAGCTGGTCCTGTCTCCAGGAAACATGTACATTCCTCTGGGGGTAAACCCGTTTCAGAGCTGGTCCTGTCTCCAGGAAACATGTACATTCCTCTGGGGGTAAACCCGTTTCAGAGCTGGTCCTGTCTCCAGGAAACATGTACATTCCTCTGGGGGTAAACCCGTTTCAGAGCTGGTCCTGTCTCCAGGAAACATGTACATTCCTCTGGGGGTAAACCCGTTTCAGAGCTGGTCCTGTCTCCAGGAAACATGTACATTCCTCTGGGGGTAAACCCGTTTCAGAGCTGGTCCTGTCTCCAAGAAACATGTACATTCCTCTGGGGGTAAACCCTTTTCAGAGCTGGTCCTGTCTCCAGGAAACATGTACATTCCTCTGGGGGTAAACCCGTTTCATGGAGTACAGCAGTTAGCCTGCAGCAGGATTCTGATCCAACTAGACAACAAACCTGACCAACTGACCTAATTAATGAATTCAGTGATTGCCTAAATTCAACACACTTGGTATTCCAGGTTGATTAAATCAAAAACATGAATTGTTGTGCTGACCTTATGGGGACATTGAACTGTTGTCCTGACCTTATGGGGACATTGAACTGTTGTCCTGACCTTAGGGGACATTGAACTGTTGTCCTGACCTTATGGGGACATTGAACTGTTGTCCTGACCTTATGGGGACATTGAACTGTTGTCCTGACCTTATGGGGACATTGAACTGTTGTCCTGACCTTAGGGGACATTGAACTGTTGTCCTGACCTTATGGGGACATTGAACTGTTGTCCTGACCTTATGGGGACATTGAACTGTTGTCCTGACCTTATGGGGACATTGAACTGTTGTCCTGAACTTATGGGGACATTGAACTGTTGTCCTGACCTTATGGGGACATTGAACTGTTGTCCTGACCTTATGGGGACATTGAACTGTTGTGCTGACCTTATGGGGACATTGAACTGTTGTGCTGACCTTATGGGGACATTGAACTGTTGTGCTGACCTTATGGGGACATTGAACTGTTGTCCTGACCTTATGGGGACATTGAACTGTTGTCCTGACCTTATGGGGACATTGAACTGTTGTCCTGACCTTATGGGGACATTGAACTGTTGTGCTGACCTTATGGGGACATTGAACTGTTGTGCTGACCTTATGGGGACATTGAACTGTTGTCCTGACCTTATGGGGACATTGAACAGTTGTGCTGACCTTATGGGGACATTGAATTGTTGTGCTGACCTTATGGGGACATTGAACTATTGTCCTGACCTTATGGGGACATTGAACTGTTGTCCTGACCTTATGGGGACATTGAACTGTTGTGCTTACCTTATGGGGACATTGAACTGTTGTGCTGACCTTATGGGGACATTGAACTGTTGTCCTGACCTTATGGGGACATTGAAATGTTGTCCTGACCTTATGGGGACATTGAACTGTTGTGCTGACCTTATGGGGACATTGAACTGTTGTCCTGACCTTATGGGGACATTGAACTGTTGTCTTGACCTTATGGGGACATTGAACTGTTGTCCTGACCTTATGGGGACATTGAACTGTTGTCCTGACCTTATGGGGACATTGAACTGTTGTGCTGACCTTATGGGGACATTGAACGGTTGTGCTGACCTTAAGGGGACATTGAACTGTTGTCCTGACCTTATGGGGACATTGAACAGTTGTGCTGACCTTATGGGGACATTGAATTGTTGTGCTGACCTTATGGGGACATTGAACTATTGTCCTGACCTTATGGGGACATTGAACTGTTGTCCTGACCTTATGGGGACATTGAACTGTTGTGCTTACCTTATGGGGACATTGAACTGTTGTGCTGACCTTATGGGGACATTGAACTGTTGTCCTGACCTTATGGGGACATTGAAATGTTGTCCTGACCTTATGGGGACATTGAACTGTTGTGCTGACCTTATGGGGACATTGAACTGTTGTCCTGACCTTATGGGGACATTGAACTGTTGTCTTGACCTTATGGGGACATTGAACTGTTGTCCTGACCTTATGGGGACATTGAACTGTTGTCCTGACCTTATGGGGACATTGAACTGTTGTGCTGACCTTATGGGGACATTGAACTGTTGTGCTGACCTTATGGGGACATTGAACTGTTGTCCTGACCTTATGGGGACATTGAACTGTTGTCCTGACCTCATGGGGACATTGAACTGTTGTGCTGACCTTATGGGGACATTGAACTGTTGTCCTGACCTTATGGGGACATTGAACTGTTGTCCTGACCTTAGGGGACATTGAACTGTTGTCCTGACCTTATGGGGACATTGAACTGTTGTCCTGACCTTATGGGGACATTGAACTGTTGTCCTGACCTTATGGGGACATTGAACTGTTGTCCTGACCTTAGGGGACATTGAACTGTTGTCCTGACCTTATGGGGACATTGAACTGTTGTCCTGACCTTATGGGGACATTGAACTGTTGTCCTGACCTTATGGGGACATTGAACTGTTGTCCTGAACTTATGGGGACATTGAACTGTTGTCCTGACCTTATGGGGACATTGAACTGTTGTCCTGACCTTATGGGGACATTGAACTGTTGTGCTGACCTTATGGGGACATTGAACTGTTGTGCTGACCTTATGGGGACATTGAACTGTTGTCCTGACCTTATGGGGACATTGAACTGTTGTCCTGACCTTATGGGGACATTGAACTGTTGTCCTGACCTTATGGGGACATTGAACTGTTGTGCTGACCTTATGGGGACATTGAACTGTTGTGCTGACCTTATGGGGACATTGAACTGTTGTCCTGACCTTATGGGGACATTGAACAGTTGTGCTGACCTTATGGGGACATTGAATTGTTGTGCTGACCTTATGGGGACATTGAACTATTGTCCTGACCTTATGGGGACATTGAACTGTTGTCCTGACCTTATGGGGACATTGAACTGTTGTGCTTACCTTATGGGGACATTGAACTGTTGTGCTGACCTTATGGGGACATTGAACTGTTGTCCTGACCTTATGGGGACATTGAAATGTTGTCCTGACCTTATGGGGACATTGAACTGTTGTGCTGACCTTATGGGGACATTGAACTGTTGTCCTGACCTTATGGGGACATTGAACTGTTGTCTTGACCTTATGGGGACATTGAACTGTTGTCCTGACCTTATGGGGACATTGAACTGTTGTCCTGACCTTATGGGGACATTGAACTGTTGTGCTGACCTTATGGGGACATTGAACGGTTGTGCTGACCTTAAGGGGACATTGAACTGTTGTCCTGACCTTATGGGGACATTGAACAGTTGTGCTGACCTTATGGGGACATTGAATTGTTGTGCTGACCTTATGGGGACATTGAACTATTGTCCTGACCTTATGGGGACATTGAACTGTTGTCCTGACCTTATGGGGACATTGAACTGTTGTGCTTACCTTATGGGGACATTGAACTGTTGTGCTGACCTTATGGGGACATTGAACTGTTGTCCTGACCTTATGGGGACATTGAAATGTTGTCCTGACCTTATGGGGACATTGAACTGTTGTGCTGACCTTATGGGGACATTGAACTGTTGTCCTGACCTTATGGGGACATTGAACTGTTGTCTTGACCTTATGGGGACATTGAACTGTTGTCCTGACCTTATGGGGACATTGAACTGTTGTCCTGACCTTATGGGGACATTGAACTGTTGTGCTGACCTTATGGGGACATTGAACTGTTGTGCTGACCTTATGGGGACATTGAACTGTTGTCCTGACCTTATGGGGACATTGAACTGTTGTCCTGACCTCATGGGGACATTGAACTGTTGTGCTGACCTTATGGGGACATTGAACTGTTGTCCTGACCTTATGGGGACATTGAAATGTTGTCCTGACCTTATGGGGACATTGAACTGTTGTGCTGACCTTATGGGGACATTGAACTGTTGTCCTGACCTTATGGGGACATTGAACTGTTGTCTTGACCTTATGGGGACATTGAACTGTTGTCCTGACCTTATGGGGACATTGAACTGTTGTCCTGACCTTATGGGGACATTGAACTGTTGTGCTGACCTTATGGGGACATTGAACTGTTGTGCTGACCTTATGGGGACATTGAACTGTTGTCCTGACCTTATGGGGACATTGAACTGTTGTCCTGACCTCATGGGGACATTGAACTGTTGTGCTGACCTTATGGGGACATTGAACTGTTGTGCTGACCTTATGGGGACATTGAACAGTTGTGCTGACCTTATGGGGACATTGAATTGTTGTGCTGACCTTATGGGGACATTGAATTGTTGTGCTGACCTTATTGGGACATTGAATTGTTGTCCTGACCTTATGGGGACATTGAACTGTTGTCTTGACCTTATGGGGACATTGAACTGTTGTCCTGACCTTATGGGGACATTGAACTGTTGTGCTTACCTTATGGGGACATTGAACTGTTGTGCTGACCTTATGGGGACATTGAACTGTTGTCCTGACCTTATGGGGACATTGAAATGTTGTCCTGACCTTATGGGGACATTGAACTGTTGTGCTGACCTTATGGGGACATTGAACTGTTGTCCTGACCTTATGGGGACATTGAACTGTTGTCTTGACCTTATGGGGACATTGAACTGTTGTCCTGACCTTATGGGGACATTGAACTGTTGTCCTGACCTTATGGGGACATTGAACTGTTGTGCTGACCTTATGGGGACATTGAACTGTTGTGCTGACCTTATGGGGACATTGAACTGTTGTCCTGACCTTATGGGGACATTGAACTGTTGTCCTGACCTCATGGGGACATTGAACTGTTGTGCTGACCTTATGGGGACATTGAACTGTTGTCCTGACCTTATGGGGACATTGAAATGTTGTCCTGACCTTATGGGGACATTGAACTGTTGTGCTGACCTTATGGGGACATTGAACTGTTGTCCTGACCTTATGGGGACATTGAACTGTTGTCTTGACCTTATGGGGACATTGAACTGTTGTCCTGACCTTATGGGGACATTGAACTGTTGTCCTGACCTTATGGGGACATTGAACTGTTGTGCTGACCTTATGGGGACATTGAACTGTTGTGCTGACCTTATGGGGACATTGAACTGTTGTCCTGACCTTATGGGGACATTGAACTGTTGTCCTGACCTCATGGGGACATTGAACTGTTGTGCTGACCTTATGGGGACATTGAACTGTTGTGCTGACCTTATGGGGACATTGAACAGTTGTGCTGACCTTATGGGGACATTGAATTGTTGTGCTGACCTTATGGGGACATTGAATTGTTGTGCTGACCTTATTGGGACATTGAATTGTTGTCCTGACATTATGGGGACATTGAACTGTTGTCTTGACCTTATGGGGACATTGAACTGTTGTCCTGACCTTATGGGGACATTGAACTGTTGTGCTGACCTTATGGGGACATTGAACTGTTGTGCTGACCTTATGGGGACATTGAACTGTTGTGCTGACCTTATGGGGACATTGAACTGTTTGCACACATCCCGTGTGGGGACATCTTGACAAACTGGGGACAAAATCATTATCCCTGTAAGGCAGACCATGTCAAAACCTAACCCTAACATTTAACCCCCGACTCTAATTCTAACCTTAAACCCCCTAGAAATGACCTTTTTCCTTGTGGGTATCAGCAAAATGCCCCAGTTGGTCCCCACAAGTATAGTTAAACGTGCACTCTCACACTCGAACACACACAATCTACACACACATTATTCTTTAGTTGTGCTGTTTGTATATTGTTGTATTGTAGAGAAAACAAAACATTGACACCTGTATGTTTGGGAATTATTCTGCAATAATATGCTCAGTCCAAAACTTTGCACAGCCCACAGACATGTCTACGAACTTTAGGTAGAGGGAACCCTTATCATGTGACATCGGCACCTGTTTGGCTTTTGCAGAGAAGTCTCCCCTCTTGATCAGCATAGAACGGGGTCCCTAACAAACTGCATCACCTCTGTGGGGAGACTAAACTCATCAAGACTTGTTTCAAAGTTATCTTTCAGTTTAACTAAAAACTCTGACATCACGGGAGTCATCTGTACTGATGAGGACTGGATATAGTTACGCACAATAGGGAAATTGAGTAGTCATCTGTACTGATGAGGACTGGATATAGTTACGCACAGTAGGGAAATTGAGTAGTCATCTACTGATGAGGACTGGATATAGTTACGCACAGTAGGGAAATTGAGTAGTCATCTACTGATGAGGACTGGATATAGTTACGCACAGTAGGGAAATTGAGTAGTCATCTGTACTGATGAGGACTGGATATAGTTACGCACAGTAGGGAAATTGAGTAGTCATCTACTGATGAGGACTGGATATAGTTACGCACAGTAGGGAAATTGAGTAGTCATCTACTGATGAGGACTGGATGTAGTTACGCACAGTAGGGAAATTGAGTAGTCATCTACTGATGAGGACTGGATGTAGTTACGCACAGTAGGGAAATTGAGTAGTCATCTGTACTGATGAGGACTGGATGTAGTTACGCACAGTAGGGAAATTGAGTAGTCATCTGTACTGATGAGGACTGGATGTAGTTACGCACAGTAGGGAAATTGAGTAGTCATCTGTACTGATGAGGACTGGATGTAGTTACGCACAGTAGGGAAATTGAGTAGTCATCTGTACTGATGAGGACTGGATGTAGTTACGCACAGTAGGGAAATTGAGTAGTCATCTGTACTGATGAGGACTGGATGTAGTTACGCACAGTAGGGAAATTGAGTAGTCATCTGTACTGATGAGGACTGGATATAGTTACGCACATTAGGGAAATTGAGTAGTCATCTGTACTGATGAGGACTGGATATAGTTACGCACAGTAGGGAAATTGAGTAGTCATCTGTACTGATGAGGACTGGATGTAGTTACGCACAGTAGGGAAATTGAGTAGTCATCTGTACTGATGAGGACTGGATGTAGTTACGCACAGTAGGAAATTGAGTAGTCATCTGTACTGATGAGGACTGGATGTAGTTACGCACAGTAGGGAAATTGAGTAGTCATCTGTACTGATGAGGACTGGATGTAGTTACGCACAGTAGGGAAATTGAGTAGTCATCTGTACTGATGAGGACTGGATGTAGTTACGCACAGTAGGGAAATTGAGTAGTCATCTGTACTGATGAGGACTGGATGTAGTTACGCACAGTAGGGAAATTGAGTAGTCATCTGTACTGATGAGGACTGGATGTAGTTACGCACAGTAGGGAAATTGAGTAGTCATCTGTACTGATGAGGACTGGATATAGTTACGCACATTAGGGAAATTGAGTAGTCATCTGTACTGATGAGGACTGGATATAGTTACGCACAGTAGGGAAATTGAGTAGTCATCTGTACTGATGAGGACTGGATGTAGTTACGCACAGTAGGGAAATTGAGTAGTCATCTGTACTGATGAGGACTGGATATAGTTACGCACAGTAGGGAAATTGAGTAGTCATCTGTACTGATGAGGACTGGATATAGTTACGCACAGTAGGGAAATTGAGTAGTCATCTGTACTGATGAGGACTGGATGTAGTTACGCACAGTAGGGAAATTGAGTAGTCATCTGTACTGATGAGGACTGGATGTAGTTACGCACAGTAGGGAAATTGAGTAGTCATCTGTACTGATGAGGACTGGATATAGTTACGCACAGTAGGGAAATTGAGTAGTCATCTGTACTGATGAGGACTGGATGTAGTTACGCACAGTAGGGAAATTGAGTAGTCATCTGTACTGATGAGGACTGGATGTAGTTACGCACAGTAGGGAAATTGAGTAGTCATCTGTACTGATGAGGACTGGATGTAGTTACGCACAGTAGGGAAATTGAGTAGTCATCTGTACTGATGAGGACTGGATATAGTTACGCACATTAGGAAATTGAGTAGTCATCTGTACTGATGAGGACTGGATATAGTTACGCACAGTAGGGAAATTGAGTAGTCATCTGTACTGATGAGGACTGGATGTAGTTACGCACAGTAGGAAATTGAGTAGTCATCTGTACTGATGAGGACTGGATATAGTTACGCACAGTAGGGAAATTGAGTAGTCATCTGTACTGATGAGGACTGGATATAGTTACGCACAGTAGGGAAATTGAGTAGTCATCTGTACTGATGAGGACTGGATGTAGTTACGCACAGTAGGGAAATTGAGTAGTCATCTGTACTGATGAGGACTGGATGTAGTTACGCACAGTAGGGAAATTGAGTAGTCATCTGTACTGATGAGGACTGGATATAGTTACGCACAGTAGGGAAATTGAGTAGTCATCTGTACTGATGAGGACTGGATGTAGTTACGCACAGTAGGGAAATTGAGTAGTCATCTGTACTGATGAGGACTGGATGTAGTTACGCACAGTAGGGAAATTTAGTAGTCATCTGTACTGATGAGGACTGGATGTAGTTACGCACAGTAGGAAATTGAGTAGTCATCTGTACTGATGAGGACTGGATATAGTTACGCACATTAGGAAATTGAGTAGTCATCTGTACTGATGAGGACTGGATATAGTTACGCACAGTAGGAAATTGAGTAGTCATCTGTACTGATGAGGACTGGATGTAGTTACGCACAGTAGGGAAATTGAGTAGTCATCTGTACTGATGAGGACTGGATGTAGTTACTCACAGTAGGGAAATTGAGTAGTCATCTGTACTGATGAGGACTGGATGTAGTTACTCACAGTAGGGAAATTGAGTAGTCATCTGTACTGATGAGGACTGGATGTAGTTACTCACAGTAGGGAAATTGAGTAGTCATCTGTACTGATGAGGACTGGATGTAGTTACGCACAGTAGGGAAATTGAGTAGTCATCTGTACTGATGAGGACTGGATGTAGTTACTCACAGTAGGGAAATTGAGTAGTCATCTGTACTGATGAGGACTGGATATAGTTACGCACAGTAGGGAAATTGAGTAGTCATCTGTACTGATGAGGACTGGATGTAGTTACGCACAGTAGGGAAATTGAGTAGTCATCTGTACTGATGAGGACTGGATGTAGTTACGCACAGTAGGGAAATTGAGTAGTCATCTGTACTGATGAGGACTGGATATAGTTACGCACAGTAGGGAAATTGAGTAGTCATCTGTACTGATGAGGACTGGATGTAGTTACGCACAGTAGGGAAATTGAGTAGTCATCTGTACTGATGAGGACTGGATGTAGTTACGCACAGTAGGGAAATTGAGTAGTCATCTGTACTGATGAGGACTGGATGTAGTTACGCACAGTAGGGAAATTGAGTAGTCATCTGTACTGATGAGGACTGGATGTAGTTACTCACAGTAGGGAAATTGAGTAGTCATCTGTACTGATGAGGACTGGATGTAGTTACGCACAGTAGGGAAATTGAGTAGTCATCTGTACTGATGAGGACTGGATGTAGTTACGCACAGTAGGGAAATTGAGTAGTCATCTGTACTGATGAGGACTGGATGTAGTTACGCACAGTAGGGAAATTGATGATTTTATTCTGGGATCAAATCAGAGGAGAAAATAAATGTATTTTGAAAAGCAATACATCTTTCAAAGCATACCAATAACTGTTTAACCCCTCCCTTGTAGGTCCAAATTAAGTCCATTCAAGGGATTTTAAAATGTCACTCAAACAAACCTCAGCTACAAATTCCTCATCAACAATTTACACTAGTATGTGTTGGGTTTGTTGTGGGGGCAATCGAAGAGTAACGCAATTACCGAGTCCTCCCTAAACTCACTCTCTTGAGTGCATTAGGCCTACCCTTACTTAGCTACCTAACATCATTTTGTAAAAGTAGATTGTGATACTCAGCAGACCACGAAACAAGCCATGTTGAAGGATAAATGTTGATCGGATAAAGGTTATGATAGCCATAATGGAGTCCATTGTTTAACTCACTGCTGAGTTTAGCCAAAGCACCAACGCACACTCAGGCATCCCTGAAAATGTTTTCATCCTGGAGGAGACAGAGGAGATGTTATTTCTAAGGTGATTGTTTATTTCAAGTATATGCAGTGATTCTTGAATGTCACTATAGCCTAATAGATGCCTTAATTGTTATCTACCAACAGGAAAGAAGGGTTAGTACAGCATGCCAAACTGACCCCTGGGTGCCAGAGTGTTCCTGTGCTGCGGTGGAGAAGAGGTCCACTGGGACCATCACTAAAGAACTCAGGGCCCAGCTAGATTGGCTCATGACCATCAGTATAGAACCAAGTCCTGTATACTGACACTGAGTCCCCTATACGCCACAGATGGAGCTGACGCAGAGTGAGATCAGTGAAGACCAGAACTCCCTGTATGAAGCTGAGAGCTCAGAATCAGAGCCAAAATATACTATGGATCTCCTTGGGGGGGCGGGCTGCTGTTCTGAAAATGGAGAAAGAGCCATTCAACAGCCAATTCAAAGAAACACCCATCCATAAAGGGAATCGGACTGGAATTGTTTTTACCCGTTTCAATGGATGTTCTACCTTGTCCCGATCCTGCTGTTTCGACTCTCTCTCAACCTATGAATGCTCAGCTATGAAAAGACAACTGACATTTTCTCCTGAGGTGTTGAACCGTTGCACCCTCTATAACCACTGTAGTGTTGAACCGTTGCACCCTCTATAACCACTGTAGTGTTGAACCGTTGCACCCTCTATAACCACTGTAGTGTTGAACCGTTGCACCCTCTATAACCACTGTAGTGTTGAACCGTTGCACCCTCTATAACCACTGTAGTGTTGAACCGTTGCACCCTCTATAACCACTGTAGTGTTGAACCGTTGCACCCTCTATAACCACTGTGGTTATTATTTTTGATGTAAAAAGGGCTTTTGTAAATGACATTTGAATGATTGTTTGCCGTGCTGGATGCTGTGTATTCACTAACTGTCTGAGTGATGGGACATTTATATAGTATCTGTAACATATTTCATCTCCATCTTAACTTCTTAAAGTGGCCATCAGCAGCAGGAATAATAACACAGCGTCTCCCTGCTCCTCTTTCGGGTAAAAAGCTGCAAGCACTGACCATCCATGATATCAACATTGTAATGCTGATCTGTTTCCACTACCATGTACCCAGTTTGCTTGCTGTATCGCCACCATCTCTCTAAAACACACACACTCCTACTGTAGTCATTATCTGGCAGCACCCCCACTCACACCTGTTTGTGTCTGGCTATGCAGACCCTCTAGCTGAGGTGTTTCAGGCAGCATGTTTGTGTTACTGCTACGAGAACGAACTCATTGATCTGAGGCAACGATCGGCTCAAACATGAACGCCTTCAGTGGGTTTATTAGCTCCCTAACTAACATGATTTCATTCTCTGTAATAATCACATTCTCAGAGCTACTTGGTAAATTCAGCCATTCTTGGGAGTTCCAAAATGTTCTCTCCTGCCTGTGATGCAACAATGCTAATAATCTTTTCCATTTTTGTCAAACAATTGTACAGACTAACAGCCTTGTAGTCTTTCATGTTATTTCTTTATAGGGATCCCCATTCTCTGTTACAAAGCAGCAGCTCCTCTTCCTGGAGTCCAACAACTATAAAGTTGTCTCCAGGTATATTAGACATCTCTTTACAGGACAATGGAACAGGGGTGGTAGCAGCAGCTCCTCTTCCTGGAGTCCAACAACTATAAAGTTGTCTCCAGGTATATTAGACATCTCTTTACAGGACAATGGAACAGGAGTGGTAACAGCAGCTCCTCTTCCTGGAGTCCAACAACTATAAAGTTGTCTCCAGGTATATTAGACATCTCTTTACAGGACAATGGAACAGGGGTGGTAGCAGCAGCTCCTCTTCCTGGAGTCCAACAACTATAAAGTTGTCTCCAGGTATATTAGACATCTCTTTACAGGACAATGGAACAGGGGTGGTAACAGCAGCTCCTCTTCCTGGAGTCCAACAACTATAAAGTTGTCTCCAAGTATATTAGACATCTCTTTACAGGACAATGGAACAGGGGTGGTAGCAGCAGCTCCTCTTCCTGGAGTCCAACAACTATAAAGTTGTCTCCAGGTATATTAGACATCTCTTTACAGGACAATGGAACAGGGGTGGTAACAGCAGCTCCTCTTCCTGGAGTCCAACAACTATAAAGTTGTCTCCAGGTATATTAGACATCTCTTTACAGGACAATGGAACAGGGGTGGTAACAGCAGCTCCTCTTCCTGGAGTCCAACAACTATAAAGTTGTCTCCAGGTATATTAGACATCTCTTTACAGGACAATGGAACAGGGGTGGTAACAGCATCCTCTTCCTGGAGTCCAACAACTATAAAGTTGTCTCCAGGTATATTAGACATCTCTTTACAGGACAATGGAACAGGGGTGGTAACAGCAGCTACTCTTCCTGGAGTCCAACAACTATAAAGTTGTCTCCAGGTATATTAGACATCTCTTTACAGGACAATGGAACAGGGGTGGTAACAGCAGCTACTCTTCCTGGAGTCCAACAACTATAAAGTTGTCTCCAGGTATATTAGACATCTCTTTACAGGACAATGGAACAGGGGTGGTAACATCAGCTACTCTTCCTGGAGTCCAACAACTATAAAGTTGTCTCCAGGTATATTAGACATCTCTTTACAGGACAATGGAACAGGGGTGGTAACAGCAGCTCCTCTTCCTGGAGTCCAACAACTATAAAGTTGTCTCCAGGTATATTAGACATCTCTTTACAGGACAATGGAACAGGGGTGGTAGCAGCAGCTCCTCTTCCTGGAGTCCAACAACTATAAAGTTGTCTCCAGGTATATTAGACATCTCTTTACAGGACAATGGAACAGGGGTGGTAACAGCAGCTCCTCTTCCTGGAGTCCAACAACTATAAAGTTGTCTCCAGGTATATTAGACATCTCTTTACAGGACAATGGAACAGGGGTGGTAGCAGCAGCTCCTCTTCCTGGAGTCCAACAACTATAAAGTTGTCTCCAGGTATATTAGACATCTCTTTACAGGACAATGGAACAGGGGTGGTAGCAGCAGCTCCTCTTCCTGGAGTCCAACAACTATAAAGTTGTCTCCAGGTATATTAGACATCTCTTTACAGGACAATGGAACAGGGGTGGTAACAGCAGCTCCTCTTCCTGGAGTCCAACAACTATAAAGTTGTCTCCAGGTATATTAGACATCTCTTTACAGGACAATGGAACAGGGGTGGTAACAGCAGCTACTCTTCCTGGAGTCCAACAACTATAAAGTTGTCTCCAGGTATATTAGACATCTCTTTACAGGACAATGGAACAGGGGTGGTAACAGCAGCTCCTCTTCCTGGAGTCCAACAACTATAAAGTTGTCTCCAGGTATATTAGACATCTCTTTACAGGACAATGGAACAGGGGTGGTAGCAGCAGCTCCTCTTCCTGGAGTCCAACAACTATAAAGTTGTCTCCAGGTATATTAGACATCTCTTTACAGGACAATGGAACAGGGGTGGTAACAGCAGCTCCTCTTCCTGGAGTCCAACAACTATAAAGTTGTCTCCAGGTATATTAGACATCTCTTTACAGGACAATGGAACAGGGGTGGTAACAGCAGCTCCTCTTCCTGGAGTCCAACAACTATAAAGTTGTCTCCAGGTATATTAGACATCTCTTTACAGGACAATGGAACAGGGGTGGTAACAGCAGCTCCTCTTCCTGGAGTCCAACAACTATAAAGTTGTCTCCAGGTATATTAGACATCTCTTTACAGGACAATGGAACAGGGTGGTAACAGCAGCTACTCTTCCTGGAGTCCAACAACTATAAAGTTGTCTCCAGGTATATTAGACATCTCTTTACAGGACAATGGAACAGGGGTGGTAACAGCAGCTCCTCTTCCTGGAGTCCAACAACTATAAAGTTGTCTCCAGGTATATTAGACATCTCTTTACAGGACAATGGAACAGGGGTGGTAACAGCAGCTACTCTTCCTGGAGTCCAACAACTATAAAGTTGTCTCCAGGTATATTAGACATCTCTTTACAGGACAATGGAACAGGGGTGGTAACAGCAGCTACTCTTCCTGGAGTCCAACAACTATAAAGTTGTCTCCAGGTATATTAGACATCTCTTTACAGGACAATGGAACAGGGGTGGTAACAGCAGCTCCTCTTCCTGGAGTCCAACAACTATAAAGTTGTCTCCAGGTATATTAGACATCTCTTTACAGGACAATGGAACAGGGGTGGTAGCAGCAGCTCCTCTTCCTGGAGTCCAACAACTATAAAGTTGTCTCCAGGTATATTAGACATCTCTTTACAGGACAATGGAACAGGGGTGGTAACAGCAGCTCCTCTTCCTGGAGTCCAACAACTATAAAGTTGTCTCCAGGTATATTAGACATCTCTTTACAGGACAATGGAACAGGGGTGGTAGCAGCAGCTCCTCTTCCTGGAGTCCAACAACTATAAAGTTGTCTCCAGGTATATTAGACATCTCTTTACAGGACAATGGAACAGGGGTGGTAACAGCAGCTCCTCTTCCTGGAGTCCAACAACTATAAAGTTGTCTCCAGGTATATTAGACATCTCTTTACAGGACAATGGAACAGGGGTGGTAACAGCAGCTCCTCTTCCTGGAGTCCAACAACTATAAAGTTGTCTCCAGGTATATTAGACATCTCTTTACAGGACAATGGAACAGGGGTGGTAACAGCAGCTCCTCTTCCTGGAGTCCAACAACTATAAAGTTGTCTCCAGGTATATTAGACATCTCTTTACAGGACAATGGAACAGGGGTGGTAACAGCAGCTACTCTTCCTGGAGTCCAACAACTATAAAGTTGTCTCCAGGTATATTAGACATCTCTTTACAGGACAATGGAACAGGGGTGGTAACAGCAGCTCCTCTTCCTGGAGTCCAACAACTATAAAGTTGTCTCCAGGTATATTAGACATCTCTTTACAGGACAATGGAACAGGGGTGGTAGCAGCAGCTCCTCTTCCTGGAGTCCAACAACTATAAAGTTGTCTCCAGGTATATTAGACATCTCTTTACAGGACAATGGAACAGGGGTGGTAACAGCAGCTCCTCTTCCTGGAGTCCAACAACTATAAAGTTGTCTCCAGGTATATTAGACATCTCTTTACAGGACAATGGAACAGGGGTGGTAGCAGCAGCTACTCTTCCTGGAGTCCAACAACTATAAAGTTGTCTCCAGGTATATTAGACATCTCTTTACAGGACAATGGAACAGGGGTGGTAACAGCAGCTCCTCTTCCTGGAGTCCAACAACTATAAAGTTGTCTCCAGGTATATTAGACATCTCTTTACAGGACAATGGAACAGGGGTGGTAACAACAGCTCCTCTTCCTGGAGTCCAACAACTATAAAGTTGTCTCCAGGTAGATTAGACATCTCTTTACAGGACAATGGAACAGGGGTGGTAACAGCAGCTACTCTTCCTGGAGTCCAACAACTATAAAGTTGTCTCCAGGTAGATTAGACATCTCTTTACAGGACAATGGAACAGGGGTGGTAACAGCAGCTCCTCTTCCTGGAGTCCAACAACTATAAAGTTGTCTCCAGGTATATTAGACATCTCTTTACAGGACAATGGAACAGGGGTGGTAGCAGCAGCTCCTCTTCCTGGAGTCCAACAACTATAAAGTTGTCTCCTGGTATATTAGACATTTCTTTACAGGACAATGGAACAGGGGTGGTAACAGCAGCTCCTCTTCCTGGAGTCCAACAACTATAAAGTTGTCTCCAGGTAGATTAGACATCTCTTTACAGGACAATGGAACAGGGGTGGTAGCAGCAGCTCCTCTTCCTGGAGTCCAACAACTATAAAGTTGTCTCCAGGTAGATTAGACATCTATTTACAGGACAATGGAACAGGGGTGGTAACAGCAGCTCCTCTTCCTGGAGTCCAACAACTATAAAGTTGTCTCCTGGTATATTAGACATTTCTTTACAGGACAATGGAACAGGGGTGGTAACAGCAGCTCCTCTTCCTGGAGTCCAACAACTATAAAGTTGTCTCCAGGTATATTAGACATCTCTTTACAGGACAATGGAACAGGGGTGGTAGCAGCAGCTCCTCTTCCTGGAGTCCAACAACTATAAAGTTGTCTCCAGGTATATTAGACATCTCTTTACAGGACAATGGAACAGGGGTGGTAACAGCAGCTCCTCTTCCTGGAGTCCAACAACTATAAAGTTGTCTCCAGGTATATTAGACATCTCTTTACAGGACAATGGAACAGGGGTGGTAGCAGCAGCTCCTCTTCCTGGAGTCCAACAACTATAAAGTTGTCTCCAGGTATATTAGACATCTCTTTACAGGACAATGGAACAGGGGTGGTAGCAGCAGCTCCTCTTCCTGGAGTCCAACAACTATAAAGTTGTCTCCTGGTATATTAGACATCTCTTTACAGGACAATGGAACAGGGGTGGTAGCAGCAGCTCCTCTTCCTGGAGTCCAACAACTATAAAGTTGTCTCCTGGTATATTAGACATCTCTTTACAGGACAATGGAACAGGGGTGGTAGCAGCAGCTCCTCTTCCTGGAGTCCAACAACTATAAAGTTGTCTCCAGGTATATTAGACATCTCTTTACAGGACAATGGAACAGGGGTGGTAGCAGCAGCTCCTCTTCCTGGAGTCCAACAACTATAAAGTTGTCTCCAGGTATATTAGACATCTCTTTACAGGACAATGGAACAGGGGTGGTAGCAGCAGCTCCTCTTCCAGGAGTCCAACAACTATAAAGTTGTCTCCAGGTATATTAGACATCTCTTTACAGGACAATGGAACAGGGGTGGTAGCAGCAGCTCCTCTTCCTGGAGTCCAACAACTATAAAGTTGTCTCCAGGTAGATTAGACATCTCTTTACAGGACAATGGAACAGGGGTGGTAGCAGCAGCTCCTCTTCCTGGAGTCCAACAACTATAAAGTTGTCTCCAGGTATATTAGACATCTCTTTACAGGACAATGGAATAGGGGTGGTAGCAGCAGCTCCTCTTCCTGGAGTCCAACAACTATAAAGTTGTCTCCTGGTATATTAGACATCTCTTTACAGGACAATGGAACAGGGGTGGTAGCAGCAGCTCCTCTTCCTGGAGTCCAACAACTATAAAGTTGTCTCCAGGTATATTAGACATCTCTTTACAGGACAATGGAACAGGGGTGGTAGCAGCAGCTCCTCTTCCTGGAGTCCAACAACTATAAAGTTGTCTCCAGGTATATTAGACATCTCTTTACAGGACAATGGAACAGGGGTGGTAGCAGCAGCTCCTCTTCCTGGAGTCCAACAACTATAAAGTTGTCTCCTGGTATATTAGACATCTCTTTACAGGACAATGGAACAGGGGTGGTAGCAGCAGCTCCTCTTCCTGGAGTCCAACAACTATAAAGTTGTCTCCTGGTATATTAGACATCTCTTTACAGGACAATGGAACAGGGGTGGTAGCAGCAGCTACTCTTCCTGGAGTCCAACAACTATAAAGTTGTCTCCAGGTATATTAGACATCTCTTTACAGGACAATGGAACAGGGGTGGTAACAGCAGCTCCTCTTCCTGGAGTCCAACAACTATAAAGTTGTCTCCAGGTATATTAGACATCTCTTTACAGGACAATGGAACAGGGGTGGTAACAGCAGCTCCTCTTCCTGGAGTCCAACAACTATAAAGTTATCTCCAGGTAGATTAGACATCTCTTTACAGGACAATGGAACAGGGGTGGTAGCAGCAGCTACTCTTCCTGGAGTCCAACAACTATAAAGTTGTCAACAGGTATATTAGACATCTCTTTACAGGACAATGGAACAGGGGTGGTAACAACAGCTCCTCTTCCTGGAGTCCAACAACTATAAAGTTGTCTCCAGGTATATTAGACATCTCTTTACAGGACAATGGAACAGGGGTGGTAGCAGCAGCTCCTCTTCCTGTCCAACAACTATAAAGTTGTCTCCAGGTAGATTAGACATCTCTTTACAGGACAATGGAACAGGGGTCGTAACAGCAGCTACTCTTCCTGGAGTCCAACAACTATAAAGTTGTCTCCAGGTAGATTAGACATCTCTTTACAGGACAATGGAACAGGGGTGGTAACAGCAGCTCCTCTTCCTGGAGTCCAACAACTATAAAGTTGTCTCCAGGTATATTAGACATCTCTTTACAGGACAATGGAACAGGGGTGGTAGCAGCAGCTCCTCTTCCTGGAGTCCAACAACTATAAAGTTGTCTCCAGGTATATTAGACATCTCTTTACAGGACAATGGAACAGTGGTGGTAACAGCAGCTCCTCTTCCTGGAGTCCAACAACTATAAAGTTGTCTCCAGGTAGATTAGACATCTCTTTACAGGACAATGGAACAGGGGTGGTAACAACAGCTCCTCTTCCTGGAGTCCAACAACTATAAAGTTGTCTCCAGGTATATTAGACATCTCTTTACAGGACAATGGAACAGGGGTGGTAACAACAGCTCCTCTTCCTGGAGTCCAACAACTATAAAGTTGTCTCCAGGTAGATTAGACATCTCTTTACAGGACAATGGAACAGGGGTGGTAACAACAGCTCCTCTTCCTGGAGTCCAACAACTATAAAGTTGTCTCCAGGTATATTAGACATCTCTTTACAGGACAATGGAACAGGGGTGGTAACAACAGCTCCTCTTCCTGGAGTCCAACAACTATAAAGTTGTCTCCAGGTATATTAGACATCTCTTTACAGGACAATGGAACAGGGTGGTAGCAGCAGCTCCTCTTCCTGGAGTCCAACAACTATAAAGTTGTATCCAGGTATATTAGACATCTCTTTACAGGACAATGGAACAGGGGTGGTAGCAGCAGCTACTCTTCCTGGAGTCCAACAACTATAAAGTTGTCTCCAGGTATATTAGACATCTCTTTACAGGACGATGGAACAGGGGTGGTAACAGCAGCTCCTCTTCCTGGAGTCCAACAACTATAAAGATGTCTCCAGGTATATTAGACATCTCTTTACAGGACAATGGAACAGGGGTGGTAACAGCAGCTCCTCTTCCTGGAGTCCAACAACTATAAAGTTGTCTCCAGGTATATTAGACATCTCTTTACAGGACAATGGAACAGGGGTGGTAGCAGCAGCTCCTCTTCCTGGAGTCCAACAACTATAAAGTTGTCTCCAGGTATATTAGACATCTCTTTACAGGACAATGGAACAGGGGTGGTAGCAGCAGCTCCTCTTCCTGGAGTCCAACAACTATAAAGTTGTCTCCTGGTATATTAGACATCTCTTTACAGGACAATGGAACAGGGGTGGTAGCAGCAGCTCCTCTTCCTGTCCAACAACTATAAAGTTGTCTCCAGGTAGATTAGACATCTCTTTACAGGACAATGGAACAGGGGTCATAACAGCAGCTACTCTTCCTGGAGTCCAACAACTATAAAGTTGTCTCCAGGTAGATTAGACATCTCTTTACAGGACAATGGAACAGGGGTGGTAACAGCAGCTCCTCTTCCTGGAGTCCAACAACTATAAAGTTGTCTCCAGGTATATTAGACATCTCTTTACAGGACAATGGAACAGGGGTGGTAGCAGCAGCTCCTCTTCCTGGAGTCCAACAACTATAAAGTTGTCTCCAGGTATATTAGACATCTCTTTACAGGACAATGGAACAGTGGTGGTAACAGCAGCTCCTCTTCCTGGAGTCCAACAACTATAAAGTTGTCTCCAGGTAGATTAGACATCTCTTTACAGGACAATGGAACAGGGGTGGTAGCAGCAGCTCCTCTTCCTGGAGTCCAACAACTATAAAGTTGTCTCCAGGTATATTAGACATCTCTTTACAGGACAATGGAACAGGGGTGGTAGCAGCAGCTCCTCTTCCTGGAGTCCAACAACTATAAAGTTGTCTCCAGGTATATTAGACATCTCTTTACAGGACAATGGAACAGGGGTGGTAACAACAGCTCCTCTTCCTGGAGTCCAACAACTATAAAGTTGTCTCCAGGTATATTAGACATCTCTTTACAGGACAATGGAACAGGGGTGGTAACAACAGCTCCTCTTCCTGGAGTCCAACAACTATAAAGTTGTCTCCAGGTATATTAGACATCTCTTTACAGGACAATGGAACAGGGGTGGTAACAACAGCTCCTCTTCCTGGAGTCCAACAACTATAAAGTTGTCTCCAGGTAGATTAGACATCTCTTTACAGGACAATGGAACAGGGGTGGTAACAACAGCTCCTCTTCCTGGAGTCCAACAACTATAAAGTTGTCTCCAGGTATATTAGACATCTCTTTACAGGACAATGGAACAGGGGTGGTAACAACAGCTCCTCTTCCTGGAGTCCAACAACTATAAAGTTGTCTCCAGGTATATTAGACATCTCTTTACAGGACAATGGAACAGGGGTGGTAGCAGCAGCTCCTCTTCCTGGAGTCCAACAACTATAAAGTTGTATCCAGGTATATTAGACATCTCTTTACAGGACAATGGAACAGGGGTGGTAGCAGCAGCTCCTCTTCCTGGAGTCCAACAACTATAAAGTTGTCTCCTGGTATATTAGACATCTCTTTACAGGACAATGGAACAGGGGTGGTAGCAGCAGCTCCTCTTCCTGTCCAACAACTATAAAGTTGTCTCCAGGTAGATTAGACATCTCTTTACAGGACAATGGAACAGGGGTCATAACAGCAGCTACTCTTCCTGGAGTCCAACAACTATAAAGTTGTCTCCAGGTAGATTAGACATCTCTTTACAGGACAATGGAACAGGGGTGGTAACAGCAGCTCCTCTTCCTGGAGTCCAACAACTATAAAGTTGTCTCCAGGTATATTAGACATCTCTTTACAGGACAATGGAACAGGGGTGGTAGCAGCAGCTCCTCTTCCTGGAGTCCAACAACTATAAAGTTGTCTCCAGGTATATTAGACATCTCTTTACAGGACAATGGAACAGTGGTGGTAACAGCAGCTCCTCTTCCTGGAGTCCAACAACTATAAAGTTGTCTCCAGGTAGATTAGACATCTCTTTACAGGACAATGGAACAGGGGTGGTAGCAGCAGCTCCTCTTCCTGGAGTCCAACAACTATAAAGTTGTCTCCAGGTATATTAGACATCTCTTTACAGGACAATGGAACAGGGGTGGTAGCAGCAGCTCCTCTTCCTGGAGTCCAACAACTATAAAGTTGTCTCCAGGTATATTAGACATCTCTTTACAGGACAATGGAACAGGGGTGGTAACAACAGCTCCTCTTCCTGGAGTCCAACAACTATAAAGTTGTCTCCAGGTATATTAGACATCTCTTTACAGGACAATGGAACAGGGGTGGTAACAACAGCTCCTCTTCCTGGAGTCCAACAACTATAAAGTTGTCTCCAGGTATATTAGACATCTCTTTACAGGACAATGGAACAGGGGTGGTAACAACAGCTCCTCTTCCTGGAGTCCAACAACTATAAAGTTGTCTCCAGGTAGATTAGACATCTCTTTACAGGACAATGGAACAGGGGTGGTAACAACAGCTCCTCTTCCTGGAGTCCAACAACTATAAAGTTGTCTCCAGGTATATTAGACATCTCTTTACAGGACAATGGAACAGGGGTGGTAACAACAGCTCCTCTTCCTGGAGTCCAACAACTATAAAGTTGTCTCCAGGTATATTAGACATCTCTTTACAGGACAATGGAACAGGGGTGGTAGCAGCAGCTCCTCTTCCTGGAGTCCAACAACTATAAAGTTGTATCCAGGTATATTAGACATCTCTTTACAGGACAATGGAACAGGGGTGGTAGCAGCAGCTACTCTTCCTGGAGTCCAACAACTATAAAGTTGTCTCCAGGTATATTAGACATCTCTTTACAGGACGATGGAACAGGGGTGGTAACAGCAGCTCCTCTTCCTGGAGTCCAACAACTATAAAGATGTCTCCAGGTATATTAGACATCTCTTTACAGGACAATGGAACAGGGGTGGTAACAGCAGCTCCTCTTCCTGGAGTCCAACAACTATAAAGTTGTCTCCAGGTATATTAGACATCTCTTTACAGGACAATGGAACAGGGGTGGTAGCAGCAGCTCCTCTTCCTGGAGTCCAACAACTATAAAGTTGTCTCCAGGTATATTAGACATCTCTTTACAGGACAATGGAACAGGGGTGGTAGCAGCAGCTCCTCTTCCTGGAGTCCAACAACTATAAAGTTGTCTCCTGGTATATTAGACATCTCTTTACAGGACAATGGAACAGGGGTGGTAGCAGCAGCTCCTCTTCCTGGAGTCCAACAACTATAAAGTTGTCTCCTGGTATATTAGACATCTCTTTACAGGACAATGGAACAGGGGTGGTAGCAGCAGCTCCTCTTCCTGGAGTCCAACAACTATAAAGTTGTCTCCAGGTAGATTAGACATCTCTTTACAGGACAATGGAACAGGGGTGGTAGCAGCAGCTCCTCTTCCTGGAGTCCAACAACTATAAAGTTGTCTCCAGGTATATTAGACATCTCTTTACAGGACAATGGAACAGGGGTGGTAGCAGCAGCTCCTCTTCCTGGAGTCCAACAACTATAAAGTTGTCTCCAGGTATATTAGACATCTCTTTACAGGACAATGGAACAGGGGTGGTAGCAGCAGCTCCTCTTCCTGGAGTCCAACAACTATAAAGTTGTCTCCTGGTATATTAGACATCTCTTTACAGGACAATGGAACAGGGGTGGTAGCAGCAGCTCCTCTTCCTGGAGTCCAACAACTATAAAGTTGTCTCCTGGTATATTAGACATCTCTTTACAGGACAATGGAACAGGGGTGGTAGCAGCAGCTCCTCTTCCTGGAGTCCAACAACTATAAAGTTGTCTCCAGGTATATTAGACATCTCTTTACAGGACAATGGAACAGGGGTGGTAGCAGCAGCTCCTCTTCCTGGAGTCCAACAACTATAAAGTTGTCTCCAGGTATATTAGACATATCTTTACAGGACAATGGAACAGGGGTGGTAGCAGCAGCTCCTCTTCCTGGAGTCCAACAACTATAAAGTTGTCTCCTGGTATATTAGACATCTCTTTACAGGACAATGGAACAGGGGTGGTAACAGCAGCTCCTCTTCCTGGAGTCCAACAACTATAAAGTTGTCTCCAGGTATATTAGACATCTCTTTACAGGACAATGGAACAGGGGTGGTAACAGCAGCTCCTCTTCCTGGAGTCCAACAACTATAAAGTTGTCTCCAGGTATATTAGACATCTCTTTACAGGACAATGGAACAGGGGTGGTAGCAGCAGCTCCTCTTCCTGGAGTCCAACAACTATAAAGTTGTCTCCAGGTATATTAGACATCTCTTTACAGGACAATGGAACAGGGGTGGTAACAGCAGCTCCTCTTCCTGGAGTCCAACAACTATAAAGTTGTCTCCAGGTATATTAGACATCTCTTTACAGGACAATGGAACAGGGGTGGTAACAGCAGCTACTCTTCCTGGAGTCCAACAACTATAAAGTTGTCTCCAGGTATATTAGACATCTCTTTACAGGACAATGGAACAGGGGTGGTAACAGCAGCTCCTCTTCCTGGAGTCCAACAACTATAAAGTTGTCTCCAGGTAGATTAGACATCTCTTTACAGGACAATGGAACAGGGGTGGTAACAGCAGCTCCTCTTCCTGGAGTCCAACAACTATAAAGATGTCTCCAGGTATATTAGACATCTCTTTACAGGACAATGGAACAGGGGTGGTAACAGCAGCTCCTCTTCCTGGAGTCCAACAACTATAAAGTTGTCTCCAGGTATATTAGACATCTCTTTACAGGACAATGGAACAGGGGTGGTAGCAGCAGCTCCTCTTCCTGGAGTCCAACAACTATAAAGTTGTCTCCAGGTATATTAGACATCTCTTTACAGGACAATGGAACAGGGGTGGTAGCAGCAGCTCCTCTTCCTGGAGTCCAACAACTATAAAGTTGTCTCCTGGTATATTAGACATCTCTTTACAGGACAATGGAACAGGGGTGGTAGCAGCAGCTCCTCTTCCTGGAGTCCAACAACTATAAAGTTGTCTCCTGGTATATTAGACATCTCTTTACAGGACAATGGAACAGGGGTGGTAGCAGCAGCTCCTCTTCCTGGAGTCCAACAACTATAAAGTTGTCTCCAGGTAGATTAGACATCTCTTTACAGGACAATGGAACAGGGGTGGTAGCAGCAGCTCCTCTTCCTGGAGTCCAACAACTATAAAGTTGTCTCCAGGTATATTAGACATCTCTTTACAGGACAATGGAACAGGGGTGGTAGCAGCAGCTCCTCTTCCTGGAGTCCAACAACTATAAAGTTGTCTCCAGGTATATTAGACATCTCTTTACAGGACAATGGAACAGGGGTGGTAGCAGCAGCTCCTCTTCCTGGAGTCCAACAACTATAAAGTTGTCTCCTGGTATATTAGACATCTCTTTACAGGACAATGGAACAGGGGTGGTAGCAGCAGCTCCTCTTCCTGGAGTCCAACAACTATAAAGTTGTCTCCTGGTATATTAGACATCTCTTTACAGGACAATGGAACAGGGGTGGTAGCAGCAGCTCCTCTTCCTGGAGTCCAACAACTATAAAGTTGTCTCCAGGTATATTAGACATCTCTTTACAGGACAATGGAACAGGGGTGGTAGCAGCAGCTCCTCTTCCTGGAGTCCAACAACTATAAAGTTGTCTCCAGGTATATTAGACATCTCTTTACAGGACAATGGAACAGGGGTGGTAGCAGCAGCTCCTCTTCCTGGAGTCCAACAACTATAAAGTTGTCTCCTGGTATATTAGACATCTCTTTACAGGACAATGGAACAGGGGTGGTAACAGCAGCTCCTCTTCCTGGAGTCCAACAACTATAAAGTTGTCTCCAGGTATATTAGACATCTCTTTACAGGACAATGGAACAGGGGTGGTAACAGCAGCTCCTCTTCCTGGAGTCCAACAACTATAAAGTTGTCTCCAGGTATATTAGACATCTCTTTACAGGACAATGGAACAGGGGTGGTAGCAGCAGCTCCTCTTCCTGGAGTCCAACAACTATAAAGTTGTCTCCAGGTATATTAGACATCTCTTTACAGGACAATGGAACAGGGGTGGTAACAGCAGCTCCTCTTCCTGGAGTCCAACAACTATAAAGTTGTCTCCAGGTATATTAGACATCTCTTTACAGGACAATGGAACAGGGGTGGTAACAGCAGCTACTCTTCCTGGAGTCCAACAACTATAAAGTTGTCTCCAGGTATATTAGACATCTCTTTACAGGACAATGGAACAGGGGTGGTAACAGCAGCTCCTCTTCCTGGAGTCCAACAACTATAAAGTTGTCTCCAGGTAGATTAGACATCTCTTTACAGGACAATGGAACAGGGGTGGTAACAGCAGCTCCTCTTCCTGGAGTCCAACAACTATAAAGTTGTCTCCAGGTAGATTAGACATCTCTTTACAGGACAATGGAACAGAGGAGGTAGCAGCAGCTACTCTTCCTGGAGTCCAATAACTATAAAGTTGTCTCCAGGTATATTAGACATCTCTTTACAGGACAATGGAACAGGGGTGGTAGCAGCAGCTACTCTTCCTGGAGTCCAACAACTATAAAGTTGTCTCCAGGTATATTAGACATCTCTTTACAGGACAATGGAACAGGGGTGGTAACAGCAGCTCCTCTTCCTGGAGTCCAACAACTATAAAGTTGTCTCCAGGTAGATTAGACATCTCTTTACAGGACAATGGAACAGTGGTGGTAGCAGCAGCTCCTCTTCCTGGAGTCCAACAACTATAAAGTTGTCTCCAGGTATATTAGACATCTCTTTACAGGACAATGGAACAGGGGTGGTAGCAGCAGCTCCTCTTCCTGGAGTCCAACAACTATAAAGTTGTCTCCAGGTATATTAGACATCTCTTTACAGGACAATGGAACAGGGGTGGTAACAGCAGCTCCTCTTCCTGGAGTCCAACAACTATAAAGTTGTCTCCAGGTAGATTAGACATCTCTTTACAGGACAATGGAACAGGGGTGGTAGCAGCAGCTACTCTTCCTGGAGTCCAACAACTATAAAGTTGTCTCCAGGTATATTAGACATCTCTTTACAGGACAATGGAACAGGGGTGGTAACAGCAGCTCCTCTTCCTGGAGTCCAACAACTATAAAGTTGTCTCCAGGTATATTAGACATCTCTTTACAGGACAATGGAACAGGGGTGGTAACAGCAGCTCCTCTTCCTGGAGTCCAACAACTATAAAGTTGTCTCCAGGTATATTAGACATCTCTTTACAGGACAATGGAACAGGGGTGGTAACAGCAGCTCCTCTTCCTGGAGTCCAACAACTATAAAGTTGTCTCCAGGTATATTAGACATCTCTTTACAGGACAATGGAACAGGGGTGGTAGCAGCAGCTCCTCTTCCTGGAGTCCAACAACTATAAAGTTGTCTCCAGGTATATTAGACATCTCTTTACAGGACAATGGAACAGGGGTGGTAGCAGCAGCTACTCTTCCTGGAGTCCAACAACTATAAAGTTGTCTCCAGTTATATTAGACATCTCTTTACAGGACAATGGAACAGGGGTGGTAACAGCAGCTCCTCTTCCTGGAGTCCAACAACTATAAAGTTGTCTCCAGGTATATTAGACATCTCTTTACAGGACAATGGAACAGGGGTGGTAGCAGCAGCTCCTCTTCCTGGAGTCCAACAACTATAAAGTTGTCTCCAGGTATATTAGACATCTCTTTACAGGACAATGGAACAGGGGTGGTAGCAGCAGCTCCTCTTCCTGGAGTCCAACAACTATAAAGTTGTCTCCAGGTATATTAGACATCTCTTTACAGGACAATGGAACAGGGGTGGTAACAGCAGCTCCTCTTCCTGGAGTCCAACAACTATAAAGTTGTCTCCAGGTAGATTTGACATCTCTTTACAGGACAATGGAACAGGGGTGGTAGCAGCAGCTACTCTTCCTGGAGTCCAACAACTATAAAGTTGTCTCCAGGTATATTAGACATCTCTTTACAGGACAATGGAACAGGGGTGGTAGCAGCAGCTCCTCTTCCTGGAGTCCAACAACTATAAAGTTGTCTCCTGGTATATTAGACATCTCTTTACAGGACAATGGAACAGGGGTGGTAGCAGCAGCTCCTCTTCCTGGAGTCCAACAACTATAAAGTTGTCTCCTGGTATATTAGACATCTCTTTACAGGACAATGGAACAGGGGTGGTAGCAGCAGCTCCTCTTCCTGGAGTCCAACAACTATAAAGTTGTCTCCAGGTATATTAGACATATCTTTACAGGACATTGGAACAGGGGTGGTAGCAGCAGCTCCTCTTCCTGGAGTCCAACAACTATAAAGTTGTCTCCAGGTATATTAGACATCTCTTTACAGGACAATGGAACAGGGGTGGTAACAGCACCTCCTCTTCCTGGAGTCCAACAACTATAAAGTTGTCTCCAGGTATATTAGACATCTCTTTACAGGACAATGGAACAGGGGTGGTAGCAGCAGCTACTCTTCCTGGAGTCCAACAACTATAACGTTGTCTCCAGTTATATTAGACATCTCTTTACAGGACAATGGAACAGGGGTGGTAACAGCAGCTCCTCTTCCTGGAGTCCAACAACTATAAAGTTGTCTCCAGGTAGATTAGACATCTCTTTACAGGACAATGGAACAGGGGTGGTAGCAGCAGCTACTCTTCCTGGAGTCCAACAACTATAAAGTTGTCTCCAGGTATATTAGACATCTCTTTACAGGACAATGGAACAGGGGTGGTAACAGCAGCTCCTCTTCCTGGAGTCCAACAACTATAAAGTTGTCTCCAGGTATATTAGACATCTCTTTACAGGACAATGGAACAGGGGTGGTAACAGCAGCTCCTCTTCCTGGAGTCCAACAACTATAAAGTTGTCTCCAGGTATATTAGACATCTCTTTACAGGACAATGGAACAGGGGTGGTAACAGCAGCTCCTCTTCCTGGAGTCCAACAACTATAAAGTTGTCTCCAGGTATATTAGACATCTCTTTACAGGACAATGGAACAGGGGTGGTAGCAGCAGCTCCTCTTCCTGGAGTCCAACAACTATAAAGTTGTCTCCAGGTATATTAGACATCTCTTTACAGGACAATGGAACAGGGGTGGTAGCAGCAGCTACTCTTCCTGGAGTCCAACAACTATAAAGTTGTCTCCAGGTATATTAGACATCTCTTTACAGGACAATGGAACAGGGGTGGTAACAGCAGCTCCTCTTCCTGGAGTCCAACAACTATAAAGTTGTCTCCAGGTATATTAGACATCTCTTTACAGGACAATGGAACAGGGGTGGTAGCAGCAGCTCCTCTTCCTGGAGTCCAACAACTATAAAGTTGTCTCCAGGTATATTAGACATCTCTTTACAGGACAATGGAACAGGGGTGGTAGCAGCAGCTACTCTTCCTGGAGTCCAACAACTATAAAGTTGTCTCCAGGTATATTAGACATCTCTTTACAGGACAATGGAACAGGGGTGGTAACAGCAGCTCCTCTTCCTGGAGTCCAACAACTATAAAGTTGTCTCCAGGTATATTAGACATCTCTTTACAGGACAATGGAACAGGGGTGGTAACAGCAGCTCCTCTTCCTGGAGTCCAACAACTATAAAGTTGTCTCCAGGTAGATTTGACATCTCTTTACAGGACAATGGAACAGGGGTGGTAGCAGCAGCTACTCTTCCTGGAGTCCAACAACTATAAAGTTGTCTCCAGGTATATTAGACATCTCTTTACAGGACAATGGAACAGGGGTGGTAACAACAGCTCCTCTTCCTGGAGTCCAACAACTATAAAGTTGTCTCCAGGTATATTAGACATCTCTTTACAGGACAATGGAACAGGGGTGGTAACAACAGCTCCTCTTCCTGGAGTCCAACAACTATAAAGTTGTCTCCAGGTATATTAGACATCTCTTTACAGGACAATGGAACAGGGGTGGTAACAGCAGCTCCTCTTCCTGGAGTCCAACAACTATAAAGTTGTCTCCAGGTATATTAGACATCTCTTTACAGGACAATGGAACAGGGGTGGTAACAGCAGCTCCTCTTCCTGGAGTCCAACAACTATAAAGTTGTCTCCAGGTAGATTTGACATCTCTTTACAGGACAATGGAACAGGGGTGGTAGCAGCAGCTCCTCTTCCTGGAGTCCAACAACTATAAAGTTGTCTCCAGGTAGATTTGACATCTCTTTACAGGACAATGGAACAGGGGTGGTAGCAGCAGCTCCTCTTCCTGGAGTCCAACAACTATAAAGTTGTCTCCAGGTAGATTTGACATCTCTTTACAGGACAATGGAACAGGGGTGGTAACAGCAGCTCCTCTTCCTGGAGTCCAACAACTATAAAGTTGTCTCCAGGTATATTAGACATCTCTTTACAGGACAATGGAACAGGGGTGGTAGCAGCAGCTCCTCTTCCTGGAGTCCAACAACTATAAAGTTGTCTCCAGGTATATTAGACATCTCTTTACAGGACAATGGAACAGGGGTGGTAGCAGCAGCTCCTCTTCCTGGAGTCCAACAACTATAAAGTTGTCTCCAGGTATATTAGACATCTCTTTACAGGACAATGGAACAGGGGTGGTAGCAGCAGCTCCTCTTCCTGGAGTCCAACAACTATAAAGTTGTCTCCAGGTATATTAGACATCTCTTTACAGGACAATGGAACAGGGGTGGTAACAACAGCTACTCTTCCTGGAGTCCAACAACTATAAAGTTGTCTCCAGGTATATTAGACATCTCTTTACAGGACAATGGAACAGGGGTGGTAACAACAGCTCCTCTTCCTGGAGTCCAACAACTATAAAGTTGTCTCCAGGTATATTAGACATCTCTTTACAGGACAATGGAACAGGGGTGGTAACAGCAGCTCCTCTTCCTGGAGTCCAACAACTATAAAGTTGTCTCCAGGTATATTAGACATCTCTTTACAGGACAATGGAACAGGGGTGGTAGCAGCGGATGGACTTTTTGGTTTGCCTAGGAGGAAGTCGTCTGGATCAAGTTATGAGTCACCAAGACATGGGGAAAAGTACTTTGCAAACCAAGCTGATGTGGATGGATTCGTTTTGAAGCCCATATCACCAACAGAGGTAAAGTGATAACATTATGCCTGAATGTAATATTCACTGCATTTTAAGGATACCTTACATTGTTACCTTACGCACAACTAGAAGGGAATGTGAATGAAATCTAGAATCATCTGTTTGACTCAGTGGGCTGATGGTTGGAGACGGTATGTTGGTATTATGTATGTTGAATGTAATATTATTGGTGGTCTGATGGTTGGAGACGGTATGTTGGTATTGTGTATGTTGAATGTAATATTATTGGTGGTCTGATGGTTGGAGACGGTATGTTGGTATTGTGTATGTTGAATGTAATATTATTGGTTGTCTCAGTGGGCTGATGGTTGGAGACGGTATGTTGGTATTGTGGATGTTGAATGTAATATTATTGGTGGTCTGATGGTTGGAGACGGTATGTTGGTATTGTGGATGTTGAATGTAATATTATTGGTGGTCTCAGTGGTCTGATGGTTGGAGACGGTATGTTGGTATTGTGTATGTTGAATGTAATATTATTGGTTGTCTCAGTGGTCTGATGGTTGGAGACGGTATGTTGGTATTATGTATGTTGAATGTAATATTATTGGTGGTCTCAGTGGGCTGATGGTTGGAGACGGTATGTTGGTATTGTGTATGTTGAATGTAATATTATTGGTGGTCTGATGGTTGGAGACGGTATGTTGGTATTGTGTATGTTGAATGTAATTTTATTGGTGGTCTGATGGTTGGAGACGGTATGTTGGTATTATGTATGTTGAATGTAATATTATTGGTGGTCTGATGGTTGGAGACGGTATGTTGGTATTGTGTATGTTGAATGTAATATTATTGGTTGTCTCAGTGGTCTGATGGTTGGAGACGGTATGTTGGTATTATGTATGTTGAATGTAATATTATTGGTGGTCTCAGTGGGCTGATGGTTGGAGACGGTATGTTGGTATTGTGTATGTTGAATGTAATATTATTGGTGGTCTCAGTGGGCTGATGGTTGGAGACGGTATGTTGGTATTGTGTATGTTGAATGTAATATTATTGGTGGTCTCAGTGGTCTGATGGTTGGAGACGGTATGTTGGTATTGTGTATGTTGAATGTAATATTATTGGTGGTCTGATGGTTGGAGACGGTATGTTGGTATTGTGTATGTTGAATGTAATATTATTGGTGGTCTGATGGTTGGAGACGGTATGTTGTTATTGTGTATGTTGAATGTAATATTATTGGTGGTCTCAGTGGTCTGATGGTTGGAGACGGTATGTTGGTATTGTGTATGTTGAATGTAATATTATTGGTGGTCTGATGGTTGGAGACGGTATGTTGGTATTGTGGATGTTGAATGTAATATTATTGGTGGTCTGATGGTTGGAGACGGTATGTTGGTATTGTGTATGTTGAATGTAATATTATTGGTGGTCTGATGGTTGGAGACGGTATGTTGGTATTGTGTATGTTGAATGTAATATTATTGGTGGTCTGATGGTTGGAGACGGTATGTTGGTATTGTGTATGTTGAATGTAATATTATTGGTGGTCTGATGGTTGGAGACGGTATGTTGGTATTATGTATGCTGAATGTAATATTATTGGTTGTGTCATGCAACATCCATTTAGATACTGAACCTGGCACAACTGTGTGATCTGCTCCAGGCAACCGTTCAGTACGGTATACCTGTACTGTACTTGATATTTTAAAAAATGTTTTGGGTTATCATAGACTTCAAGCAGGCAACACCATCAGGTCCAAACCCAAAACAAGGAAATTGGACAAGACAGGCGTGTTGTTGGTTTGGTGAAAGGTGGGATGCAGTAATAATGAGGGGTTTTTCTATTTCTTTTTCAGTGTTTGATTCATTTAGTTTGCAAATAATGATGCATCTCTTCTGTAGTTTGTCAAATGCCGTTTACCTGCTGAGAGATGGAGGAGATGAGAGTCAAGAATATCAATCTCATCTTCATGGAGGACATTGATGCAAGATGCAGCCACCCGTGCAAGTAATTCACCTTTTTTATTCAAGATCTCATTCTTTAACATTTGAATAGCAGTTTTCACCAAACAAAGTTTTGAGCATTAACATTTTGTCCATAACTGTTTAGAGAAACTTTCCTGAATTGAAGCATGGGACCAAATGTGTCGTGCCAGTTTTCCACGTTTATGGATATGATTTGCCATGTCAGGTACTTGAACATGATCGAAAAAATGCACTTGTGTTCATTGTCCGTGGTTTATGATTCCCCATATCATAACCTCACTGCCACCATGGGCCACTCTGTTCACATCAGCAAACATGACACCAGCTTCTTCATATGCCACAGTGGTCAGGTGGATGGATTATCTTGGCAAATGAGAAATGCTCACTAACAGGGCTGTAAAACATGTCAGCTTTTTGTGTGTATGGAACATTTCAGGGATCTTTTATTTCAGCGGAATGAAACATGGGACCAACACTTTACATGTTGACTTTGTATTTTTGTTCAGTGTATTTACAGGAATAAACTGTCCCAAACTGGTGTGTGTGTGTGTATTCAGTGTATGTGTGTGTGTACAAGGTGTGTGTGTGTCCTGTGTGGGTGTCCAGTGTCTGTTTGTGTGTGTGTGTCCAGTGTGTGTGTCCAGTTTGTGTGTGTGTGTCCAGTTTGTGTGTGCTTCTTGTGTGTGCGTGTGTGGGTGTCCTGTGTGTGTGTGTGTCCAGTGTGTTTGCGTGTGTGTGTCTGTGTGTGTCCAGTATGTGTGTCTGTGTGTGTGTCCAGTGTGTGTGTGTGTGTGTTTCCAGTGTGTGTGACACAGAGTTATTTATTTATTTATTTATATTCTTATTTGATATTTTATTAAAATATTGTGTTGTGTTTGATTAGGGTCACTGAAGAGTCATCATAAACCCAGAACCCTGAATAGAGGGGCTCAGTGAATGTGGTGTAGAATGTGTTCAGGTGGGTCAGTGAGTCAGAGGAGACTCTGTAGAAGGACAGAGTGCCGGCTGGCCAGTCCAGATACACTCCTACTCTGTGGGAGCCGGAGGAAGGGACGTCTATGAGAGTGGTATTACAATTGTGCCTGGCAGTGTAACTGTTGTCAGAGCAGAACAGACTCCAGGACTTGTCATTCCATCCAAGTCTACAGTCCTTACCCCCTCCTCTCCTGTTGATTCCTTTATATGTCACTCCTATAACCGGCCATCCCCCACTCCACTCTACCTCCCAGTAACAGCGCCCAGTCAGACCCTCTCTACACAGCACCTGTCTATAGTCCTCAAATCTCTCTGGGTGATCAGGATACGGCTGCTTCTTTCTCCCACATGTCACCTTTCTGTTCTCCTCAGACAGAGAGAGGAGACTGTGTGCTGTGTTTGGGTCCAGTGTGAGATCACAGACATCTGATGGATGAAACCAGACACAATATTAGAAATCATCATCATTCACATTAGAATTTCTTTTTTTTTTGTACCCCTTTTTCTCTCCAATTTCTTGTTATAAAATGTTTAGTAGCTACTATCTTGTCTCATCACTAAAACTCCCGTACGGGCTCGGGAGAGACGAAGGTTGAAAGTCATGCGTCCTCCAACCAAACCGCACTGCTTCTTAACACAGCGCGCATCCAACCCGGAAGCCAGCCGCACCAATGTGTCGGAGGAAACACTGTGCACCTGGCAAACTGGGTTAGCGCACACTGCGCCCATCCCACCACAGGAGTCGCTAGTGCGCGATGAGACAAGGATATCCCTACCGGCCAAACCCTCCCTAACCCGGACGACGCGTCACCCCACGGACCTCCCGGTCGCGGCCGGTTACGGCAGAGCCTGGGCGCGAACCCAGAGTCTCTGATGGCACAGTGGTTAAGGGCGCTGTACTGCAGCGCCACCTGGGAGGCCACATTAGAATGTTAACTCACCTTTCACTAATTAATTTAATGTAGATGTTTCTAGGTATCAAAAGGAGATGTTAAGGTAACTTGAGACTTTTGATTGATCAACTGTTATACTGTATGGTAATATAAAACACTTATTCCCATTAATTACACACACACACACACACACACACCCCAGGATGCATGCATGAACACTCACACATTTCTGATGCAACACAAACATGCCACACACATACACAGACACACACATTGTCAAAGCAACTCTTTCTAAACTTTGGTGTCCCTGATTTCTGCTTCTGTAGAACTACAGCTGATATTTAATATGTCCAAGTAATTAATGATGGTGGTCTTTGACTGAACTTGAATTAAGACTTATTCTTAGTCAAATTCTTCACAGCAGTCAACACTCACATTTTCTAAGCCCAGGTTTCATTGTGTACTCTCCACCATGTTCCACACTGTAGCGGTAAGCAGAAGAACAGACAGTCATTGAGGGATACACGTGAACTCTCTCTCTCACTCACTCACTCTCTCACTCACTCACTCACACTTTGTCCAAGGGTTGGTAAGAATGTTTGTCTTAACGAGCCTGATAACTCAAACATGTCTGATATGAACATTGACATAAACCCTCTACATACTTGAGTCTCTCCAGTCTGTAGTTTGGATCCTCCAGTCCAGCAGAGAGCAGTCTGACTCCTGAGTCTCCTGGGTGATTGTAGCTCAGGTCCAGCTCTCTCAGGTGTGAGGGGTTTGACCTCATTGCTGAGACCAGAGAACAACAGCCTTCCTCTGTGACTAGACAGCCTGACAGCCTGCAAAGATGAAAATCATATCATATTACTAATCCCCCTATTTGAAGAAGTGATGTTTTCTGACCAATTCACTTCATGTATTAAAAGTTGTAAAACGTTTAGTATTTAAACCCGTTGGTTGATTTTGCAGTTTGGTTGTGTTTGGGTTGTGTTTGGGGTTGTGTTTTGTGGTTGTGTTTGGGGTTGTGTTTGGGGTTGTGTTTGGGGTTGTGTTGGGGTTGTGTTTGGGGTTGTGTTTGGGGTTGTGTTTGGGGTTGTGTTCGGGGTTGTGTTCGGGGTTGTGTTCGGGGTTGTGTTCGGGGTTGTGTTCGGGGTTGTGTTTTGTGTTTTGGGGTTGTGTTGGGGTTGTGTTGGGGTTGTGTTTGGGGTTGTGTTTGGGGTTGTGTTGGGGTTGTGTTTGGGGTTGTGTTTGGGGTTGTGTTTGGCGTTGTGTTTGGGGTTGTGTTGGGGTTGTGTTTAGGTTGTGTTTGGGGTTGTGTTGGGGTTGTGTTTGGGGTTGTGTTTGGGGTTGTGTTTGGGGTTGTGTTTGGGGTTGTGTTTGAGGTTGTGTTTGGGGTTGTGTTTGGGGTTGTGTTTGGGGTTGTGTTTGGTGTTGTGTTTGGGGTTGTGTTTGAGGTTGTGTTTGGGGTTGTGTTTGGGGTTGTGTTTGAGGTTGTGTTTGGGGTTGTGTTTGGGGTTGTGTTTGGGGTTGTGTTTGAGGTTGTGTTTGGGGTTGTGTTTGGTGTTGTGTTTGGGGTTGTGTTTGGGGTTGTGTTTGAGGTTGTGTTTGTTCTGTTATAATCTCCACCGGCACAGCCAGAAGAGGACTGGCCACCCCACATAACCTGGTTCCTCTCTAGGTTTCTTCCTAGGTTTTGGCCGTTCTAGGGAGTTTTTCCTAGCCACCGTGCTTCTACACCTGCATTGCTTGCTGTTTGGGGTTTTAGGCTGGGTTTCTGTACACCACTTGGAGATATCAGCTGATGTACGAAGGGCTATATAAATACATTTGATTTGATTTTAATTTGTTTGGGGTTGTGTTTGGGGTTGTGTTTGGGGTTGTGTTTTGCCCAATAGTAACTAAATGGTGGATGGTGACTAATCTTCTGTCTAAGTGAGTAGATAACATGTTTCTAAACACTACTAAATGAATCATGATGATTCCCTGATTAAGAAAAATCATGAATCAGTCATGAGAAATGATGAATAAGAAAGTTACAGAGGCTACAACAAAACATGCTAACCTCTCACCATTACCATATGGGGTGGCAGGGTAGCCTAGTGGTTAGAGCATTGGACTACTAACCAAAAGGTTGCAAATCCAAATCCCCGAGCTGACTAAATCTGTCGTTCTACCCCTGAACAGGCAATTAACCCACTGTTCCTAGGCCGTCATTAAAAACCCAGGCCGTCATTAAAAATAAGAATTTGTTCTTAACTGGCTTATCTAGTTAAATAAATAATTTATCAATAACAGAACGGGTTTGATCTTTGCGCCTCAGTAACTTTCTCATTTATCATCATTCACAATTCATTCATAATCATGGTAGCATCCACATCAATGTAGAAGTGTTCAGAAACATCATCTACTCTTACTTACAATACAAGTGAAGTGACTCCAAAATGACAGGACATTATTCATCATTTAGTTTCCATTTGAAAAACAATCCATAACACAACCAAAGCAAACCGCAAATGCATTCAACAAGTGTCTACATAAAGAGAGACAATATAGCAAGGCAGCAACACATGACAACACAGCATGGTAGCAACACAACATGACAACAACATAGTAGCAACACACCATGGCAGCAGCACAACATGGCAGCAGCACAACATGGTAGCAGGACAAAACATGGTAAAAACATTATTGGTCTAGATTTAACTTTAGCCTGCAGCTTTGATATGTGCTGAGAGGACAGTTTACTGTCTAGCCATACTCCCAAGTACTTGTATGATGTGACTACCTCAAGCTCTAAATCCTCAGAGGTAGTAATTACACCTGTGGGGAGAGGGGCATTCTTCTTACCAAACCACATGAGGTGTTCAGGAGGTGTTCAGAACAATGTTATGGACAGAGAAAGCTTGTTAAACACTTGTTGTAGAGCGTTTCACACAAAATCCGGTGAGGGGGCAGCTGAGTATAAGACTGTATATAGAGCATATACATGGATGAGAGAGCTTCCTACTGCCTGAGCTATGTTGTTGATGTAAATTGAGAAGAGCGTGGGGTCTAGGATCAAGCCTCTTTCTGACTTTATACACTGCACTCTGAGAGATGTAGTTAGCAAACCAGGCCAAAGACCCCTCAGAGATACTCCTTAGCCGGCCCTCAAGAATGGAATGGTCTACCTTATCAAAAGCTTTGGCCAAGACAATAAAAATAGCATCACAACATTGCTATTAATCAAGGGCAATGGTGACATCATTGAGGACCTTTAAGGAAGGTTGTAGTAACAAATCCATAACCTGAGTAGAAACTAGATTGCATTCCAGAGAGAATACTATAGACATCAAGAAAGCCAGTAAGTTGATTATTGACAAGTTTTTCCAACAGTTTTGATTAACAGGGCAAAATAGAAATAGGCCTATAACAGTTAGGATCAGCTTGATCTCCCCTCTTGTTGACCAACTACAGGAATACTGACCTCAGAGTCTCCAGTTTACAGTGGGGATTCCCCAGTCCAGCAGAGAGCAGCTCCACTCCTGAATCCTTCAGGTCATTGTTACTCAGATCCAGCTCTCTCAGGTGTGAGGAGTTTGACTTCAGAGCTGAGACCAGAGAACCACAGCCTTCCTCTGTGACTAGACAGCCTGACAGCCTGCAAAGAGTAAAATCATATTAAAAATACACTGCTATTCTTTGGTGTTGAAAATAGTGGCAGCATATTTTTTCAACACATTCAGATATCAGTGTCCTGAAACCTGCCATATCTATTAAGAAATGAATGTATCATTATTAGAAATGATCATAATATTGCTTGAAGAGAGAAAAATGTGTAGTTCACTGTCAAAGGAATTTAACAATTCCTATATATATTCATTAACCAATTCAATTTAAATCACTCTGTCTGTTTCTAAGAATTTGTAAGATCGTCATTTGCATAAAATAGACAGAGACCAGCCTATCAAAATTAGCCAATAGCATTTATTCTCGAGAGCGCTGCTCATAGAACCATGTACAACAGCTTATATATCACATATGACGTCATAGGTTATAAAATGTATCTCCTCCTCTAGACCAGGACAAAGCAGGTTCAAAAGTTCATTCCAACTCACTAGCGCAAATACCTGACACACTGGATTAACTCCTGAAGTCTCACCATAGTTTATTACCACTTAGCAGACAGTTCCAGATAAGGAAAACCTGGAGGGGCTCTCGCTGTCTTATTTGATCGCCACAGAGTTATAGCTGAGTCGGTTCAAACATAGGTTAATGACCCTCTTTGCTTACTTTAGACACACACACATACATTTCTTCCTACACAATGGTTATCATTTCCAATTACCCCTTATCCATGCTACATAACCTCTTTCTTAGGAACTAACATAATTAATCAGATATTGTAAAACAGGGTAGAGTTTAATTAGTTATAGTTCTATTTAAATGTAAATATTGTTTAGTCATTATTCATACAATTCCTAACATTCACATATTTGAGTAGACTGACCAGACCAGTTTAAAAAGCAGTATCGGTTAAAAGACAGACAGTGAGGTATCATATTTAGATTGGTGTGGACTGTATACTCAGTACATATCTATTTTGACAGTGAAGATAACATTTTAAATGTGGATCTGTACTCCAACATTTTGGATTTGAGGTCTAATGTTTCATCTAAGGTGACAGTATATAATGTCACCTTTAATTTGAGGGTATTTTCATACATATCTGTTTCACCGTTTAGAAATGAAAGCACTTTATGTATCTAGTCCCCCTATTTGAGTATGCTGACCAATTCACTTATAGTGTATTCAAGTAGTCAAAATAATTGTATTTGGTCCCATATTCTTGGAACGCAATGACTACATCAAGCCTGTGACTTGAGAAAGATCATGAATGAATCATTAATAATAACGAGTGAGAGAGTTACAGAGGCTACAACAAGACATACTAACCTCTCACCATTAACCTCTAATTAAAGGTGACATTCTAACCTCTCACCATTAACCTCTAATTAAAGGTGACATACTAACCTCTCACCATTAACCTCTAATTAAAGGTGACATTCTAACCTCTCACCATTAACCTCTAATTAAAGGTGACATTCTAACCTCTCACCATTAACCTATAATTAAAGGTGACATTCTAACCTCTCACCATTAACCTCTAATTAAAGGTGACATTCTAACCTCTCACCATTAACCTCTAATTAAAGGTGACATTCTAACCTCTCACCATTAACCTCTAATTAAAGGTGACATACTAACCTCTCACCATTAACCTCTAATTAAAGGTGACATACTAACCTCTCACCATTAACCTCTAATTAAAGGTGACATTCTAACCTCTCACCATTAACCTCTAATTAAAGGTGACATACTAACCTCTCACCATTAACCTCTAATTAAAGGTGACATTCTAACCTCTCACCATTAACCTCTAATTAAAGGTGGCATTCTAACCTCTCACCATTAACCTCTAATTAAAGGTGACATTCTAACCTCTCACCATTAACCTCTAATTAAAGGTGACATTCTAACCTCTCACCATTAACCTCTAATTAAAGGTGACATTCTAACCTCTCACCATTAACCTCTAATTAAAGGTGACATTCTAACCTCTCACCATTAACCTCTAATTAAAGGTGACATACTAACCTCTCACCATTAACCTCTAATTAAAGGTGACATTCTAACCTCTCACCATTAACCTCTAATTAAAGGTGACATATTAACCTCTCACCATTAACCTCTAATTAAAGGTGACATTCTAACCTCTCACCATTAACCTCTAATTAAAGGTGACATTCTAACCTCTCACCATTAACCTCTAATTAAAGGTGACATACTAACCTCTCACCATTAACCTCTAATTAAAGGTGACATTCTAACCTCTCACCATTAACCTCTAATTAAAGGTGACATTCTAACCTCTCACCATTAACCTCTAATTAAAGGTGACATACTAACCTCTCACCATTAACCTCTAATTAAAGGTGACATTCTAACCTCTCACCATTAACCTCTAATTAAAGGTGACATACTAACCTCTCACCATTAACCTCTAATTAAAGGTGACATTCTAACCTCTCACCATTAACCTCTAATTAAAGGTGACATTCTAACCTCTCACCATTAACCTCTAATTAAAGGTGACATTCTAACCTCTCACCATTAACCTCTAATTAAAGGTGACATTCTAACCTCTCACCATTAACCTCTAATTAAAGGTGACATATTAACCTCTCACCATTAACCTCTAATTAAAGGTGACATTCTAACCTCTCACCATTAACCTCTAATTAAAGGTGACATTCTAACCTCTCACCATTAACCTCTAATTAAAGGTGACATACTAACCTCTCACCATTAACCTCTAATTAAAGGTGACATTCTAACCTCTCACCATTAACCTCTAATTAAAGGTGACATTCTAACCTCTCACCATTAACCTCTAATTAAAGGTGACATACTAACCTCTCACCATTAACCTCTAATTAAAGGTGACATTCTAACCTCTCACCATTAACCTCTAATTAAAGGTGACATTCTAACCTCTCACCATTACCAATAACAGAGGCTACAACAAGACATACTAACCTCTCACCATTAACCTCTAATTAAAGGTGACATTCTAACCTCTCACCATTAACCTCTAATTAAAAGGTGACATTCTAACCTCTCACCATTAACCTCTAATTAAAGGTGACATTCTAACCTCTCACCATTAACCTCTAATTAAAGGTGACATTCTAACCTCTCACCATTAACCTCTAATTAAAAGGTGACATTCTAACCTCTCACCATTAACCTCTAATTAAAGGTGACATTCTAACCTCTCACCATTAACCTCTAATTAAAGGTGACATTCTAACCTCTCACCATTAACCTCTAATTAAAGGTGACATTCTAACCTCTCACCATTAACCTCTAATTAAAAGGTGACATTCTGCACTGTCGTCTAATGTGAAACATTTGATCTCAAATCCAAAATGCTGGAGCATAGCACCAAATTTAAACCTGTAAACTGCACTGTAAACGCACATATGATTTGGACTGTGTGCCTGGTAAACACTTGTGGATCTGGTGAACAGTTATCACTTGTTGACCAACTACAGGAATACTGACCTCAGAGTCTCCAGTTTACAGTGGGGATTCCCCAGTCCAGCAGAGAGCAGCTTCACTCCTGAATCCTTCAGGTCATTGTTACTCAGATCCAGCTCTCTTGGGTGTGAGGGATTTGCCTTCAGAGCTGAGACCAGAGAAGCACAGCCTTCCTCTGTGACTAGACAGCCTGACAGCCTGCAAAGATGAAAATCATATTAAAACCACACTGCTATTCTTTGGTAGTGAAAATAGTGGCAGTATATATTTTTCAACATATTCAGATACATCAGTGTCCTGAAACCTGCCATATCAATTCATAAATGAATGAATGTATTATTATTAGAAATGATCATAATATTGCTTGAAGAGAGAGAAATGTATTGTACAAATATCTGAGTAGACTGACCAGACCTTCACCTCTGATGCTTTAAAAAATACACTTTTAGTACTTCTTCAAATGGGAGAACTAGGTCCATGAAGTGCTTTCTTTTCTAAAAGCTAAAACATATTTTTATGAGTACCTTAAAAACAAAGGGGACATTCTGTACTGCCGCCTAATATGAAACATAATATCTCAAATCCTAAATGCTGGAGCATTGAGACAAATTTAAATCTGTAAGCTTCACTGTCCAAACACATATTGTGTGGATTATGTGTGTCTGGTAAACACATGTGGAACTAGTGAACAGTTATCACTTGTTGACCAACTACAGGAATACTGACCTCAGAGTATCCAGTTTACAGTGGGGATTCCCCAGTCCAGCAGAGAGCAGCTTCACTCCTGAATCCTTCAGGTCATTGTTACTCAGATCCAGCTCTCTCAGGTTTGAGGGGTTTGACTTCAGAGCTGAGACCAGAGAAGCACAGCCTTCCTCTGTGACTCCACAGCCTGACAGCCTGACAAAGAGATCATCATGATTTCACAAACACACTGTTCATTTAACACCAGTAGTGTAGAAGGACAATGACAGATGCATTAGGTTTATTCTACCAAACAACATATAGATTTACCTTCCGTCTCCCTAAATTGTATTGCCGTATTGTTATAAAATGTGAACACCAATGCATTGATTCAATATATTTTTCTGAATAAAGTGAATATTTCTTCCTGATGATTAGTACTTAAATGCATTTGTATTTACTCACAGAGCAGCTCTGGAGACTTTGACCACTGGCAGCAGCCTCAGAAGACCTTCCTCTGATCTGGAGTATTTCTTCAGGTCAAGCACATCCAGCTCCTTTTCTGAAGTCAGCAACACAAACACCAGAGCTGACCACTGTGCAGGTAAGAGTTCATCACTGGAGAGACTTCCTGATCTCAGGTAGCTTTGGATCTCCTCCACTAGAGAATGGTCATTCAGTTCATTCAGACAGTGGAACAGATTGATGCACCTCTCTGGAGAGGGATTCTCCCTGATCTTCTCCTTGATGTACTTGACTGTTTCTTCGTGGCTCTGTGAACTGCTTCCTATCGTTGTCAGTAGACCTCGTAAGTGCTTCTGATTGGACTCCAGTGAGAGGCCCAGAAGGAAGCGGAGGAAAAGGTCCAGGTTTCCCGTCTCACTTTGTAAAGCTTTATCCACAGCACTCTTGTAGACAGTAACTTCTGTCTTCAGTAGACAATCGTTGCTGGATGTTGTTTGAGGTTCGGCCATTAGATTCTCATTGTTGTTGCTGAATGAAAGGAACACATATACAGCAGCCAGAAACTCCTGAATGCTCAGATGCACGAAGCAGTACACCTTGTCCTGGTACAGCCCACATTCCTCTTTAAAGATCTGTGTGCACAATCCTGAGTACACTGAGGCTTCATTGACATCAATGCCAGACTCTTTCAGGTCTTCTTCATAGAACATTATATTTCCCTTCACAAGCTGTTGAAAAGCCAGTTTTCCCAGTGACAGAATGCTCTTTTTATTCCAGTCTGGACCCCTCTCTTCTTTCCCAAGATACTTTTCATTCTTCTGTTTGGTATGAAACACCACAAGGTGTGTGTACATCTCAGTCAGAGTCTTGGGCATCTCTTCTCTCTTATGTTTCAGCATTGGTTCAAGTACTATTGCAGAAATCCAACAAAAGACTGGAATGTGGCACATGATGTGGAGGCTCCTTGATGTCTTTATGTGTGAGATGATTCTGCTGGCCAGGTCCTCATCACTGAATCTCTTCCTGAAGTACTCCTCCTTCTGTGGATCATTGAACCCTCGTACCTCTGTCACCTGGTCAACACACTCAGGGGGGATCTGATTGGCTGCTGCAGGTCGGGTAGTTATCCAGAGGAGAGCAGAGGGAAGCAGATTTCCCTTGATGAGATTTGTCAGTAGAACATCCACTGAGGTTGACTTGGTGACGTCACAACAGATCTTGTTGTTCTGGAAGTCTAGGGGCAGTCGGCACTCATCCAGACCATCAAAGATGAACAGAACGTTGTTCTTGTCGTAGTTGGAGATTCTTGATTCTTTGGTTTCCATTGAGAAGTGATTGAGAAGTTCAATCAAAGTGTGTTTTTCCCCTTTCATCAAATTCAGCTCCCGAAAAGGGAATGAAAATACAAACTGGACATCCTGATTTGCTTTTCCTTCAGCCCAGTCCAGAATGAACTTCTGCACAGAGACTGTTTTTCCAATGCCAGCGACTCCCTTTGTCAGCACAGTTCTGATAAGTTTGTCTTGTCCAGTTAAGGGTTTGAAGATGTCATTACATTTGATTGCAGTCTCTGGTCTTGCTTGTTTCCTGGTTGTTGTCTCAATCTGTCTCAGCTCATGTTCATTATTGACCTCTCCTGTTCCACCCTCTGTGATGTAGAGCTCTGTGTAGATCTTATTGAGAAGTGTTGGGTTTCCTTGTTTAGCTATCCCCTCAAATACACATTGAAACTTCTTCTTTAGATTAGATTTGAGTTCACGTTGGCAAATCACAGCAAGCTCATCTGAATGAAGAAATAACACAAAGGATATTAATGTCTGTTTTAATACTGTAGGACTGTGTTATAAGGTGTACATTATAATACTGTCTCTCTCTATCTCTCTCCTCTGTCTCTCCTCTGTCTCTCCTCTGCCTGTCCTCTCTCTCTCCTCTGGTTCTCCTCTGTCTCTCTCTCTCTCTCTCCTCTGCCTGTCCTCTCTCTCTCCTCTGGTTCTCCTCTGTCTCTCTCTCTCTCTCCTCTGCCTGTCTCTCTCTCTCTCCTCTGTCTCTCTCTCTCTCCTCTGTCTCTCTCTCTCTACTCTGTCTCTCCTGTCTAAATTAATCAACACATCCCTGCTGGTACTGTACTTGATGAGGTCACTAGGTGTTGTGTTAAGGCTTCTACAATATAATTGTGTTACACAACTACTTAGCTGTACTTTAGTTTCAGCTTTTAAAAGTTTGTTATAAAACAGCATTCAACGTGAGGCAGACAGCTCTTACTTTTCTCCAGTGTGTCAGCAAGCTCCTTCTGGTTCATTTTCCTCAGGACGTGCAGTGTGATCTTCAGAGCCCCCTCTCTGGCACTGCTCTCCTGCTGCTCATCTTCAGCATCCACCACTTCCTCATCCTGCTTCTGACTCTCAAAGCCTTCTGGGAGTTCTGGACTAAGAATCCTCTTGTACCTCTTCAGCTCGTTGTTCACAAATGTCATCAAATTCTCTTCAAGCAACTGAAATAAATAATGTAAATCATTTAAGCAAGAGAAGAAATACTTTCTCATTAACACATTAATGAATGATTGACAGATCAACTTTACTTGAGGTAAACAAAAACAATTGTACATAACAGGACCACATACACTGAATATAGAGGCCAGGTCTGTTTGATGACTCTGGGAAGACTGACCACTGAGAATCACTGACTCTGATGTCTCCTGTTCGGTTCTGTGGACAAAACATGAGATTACATTTCCTCAACCAGGGAGGGCACACACACACACACACACACACACACACACACACACACATACACACACACACACACACACACACACACACACACACACACACACACACACACACACACACACACACACACACACACACACACACACACACACACACAGGGAGGGAGGGAGGGAGGGAATGTCGTGTTTGTTTAAGATTGTTTTAGGACTATGAAAATGGGAAAAATCATTAGCCTATGGATTTTGAAAACAACATGAATAAATGGGAATATGGGAGAGGAGAAATGACTGTTTAACTCACTGACCATGACCCGTGAGTTCTTCTTACCTTTGTTCAGGAGAATAATCTCTCTCTCTGAAGTCTATCATTTTATCCATTGACCAGTCACTCTTCATGGACACACAGCTGGGTACAGGGGAGGCTGGTCTCTCCTGCTTGATTGGACTTCAACACAACAGAGACAAACATTACATCTCTCATCTACTCTGAGCTCAGATGGGGATACATAATAATAGTTTAATTCCAAATCGCTATATATCCATTTTCAGAAAAGTTGGTAAATTAGATGTTATTGTTTAAAGAAATTATAAAAGTGATAGATGTGTTTATTTTACCAGCTAATCATGGCATGTGATTGTTTATTGACAGCCATGTGTTTGTTTGAAATCTATCACTTGGTGGTTTCATTTCAGAGAGACAAATAATCATGTTTTATTGCAAAATGTTACGTCTGCCTCACTTTCTCAGAGAAATAAAAAGTACTGCTCGGTTTTATACAGTCAAATGTTACTGACTGGCTAGATTCATTCTTATGTAGCAACATTATGAATGGTGTTTTTACATTGGATTAAAGTAGAAACTCAGAGCTAGAAAATGTTATCAGACACTACAGTTGAGGAACAATGGGAAAGTAATTCTACTGTGGAAGATGATAAACTTGAAACCTCACTTTTCAGAAAATGACCCTTGAATGTTTTGGTACACTACTGGAGAGCTCTTCTTTGTAAACAGTGGTGTTACTTTGGCAGATAATGTCACCCATCTAAATAAATCGTTTTTCATATATATAATGAACTAAATGTATGGTGTTTTTGGTTTATGTCAGTTTCATTGTTTGTTATGTTAAACATGGTTATTTTATGATTGTGGTAAAAAAATATTAGAAAATTTAACATTTTCAATTCTGAGTAACTACTACTTTAGTAAGGAATTACCCATTATTCAGTACTACTGCAGTTGCTAAATAATTCCAATAGATGGGAGCATAATACCATGAATGAAATTTCAGAAGGTTAGTGTAGTTCTCTCCCTGGCTACACCACCACTCCCCCTCACAAGAGAACTTCTGTGGGGGCTATGTTCTGTCCCTTTCCATACTGCTAATGCAAGAGAACTTCTGTGGGGGCTATGTCCTGTCCCTTTCCATACTGCTAATGCAAGAGGACTTCTGCGGGGGCTATGTTCTGTCCCTTTCCATACTGCTAATGCAAGAGAACTTCTGTGGGGGCTATGTCCTGTCCCTTTCCATACTGCTAATGCAAGATAACTTCTGTGGGGTTATGTCCTGTCCCTTTCCATACTGCTAATGCAAGAGAACTTCTGCTGGGGCTGTGTCCTGTCCCTTTCCATACTGCTAATGCAAGAGGACTTCTGTGGGGGCTATGTCCTGTCCCTTTCCATACTGCTAATGCAAGAGAACTTCTGCTGGGGCTGTGTCCTGTCCCTTTCCATACTGCTAATGCAAGAGAACTTCTGCTGGGGCTGTGTCCTGTCCCTTTCCATACTGCTAATGCAAGAGGACTTCTGTGGGGGCTATGTCCTGTCCCTTTCCATACTGCTAATGCAAGAGAACTTCTGCTGGGGCTGTGTCCTGTCCCTTTCCATACTGCTAATGCAAGAGGACTTCTGTGGGGGCTATGTTCTGTCCCTTTCCATACTGCTAATGCAAGAGGACTTCTGTGGGGGCTATGTCCTGTCCCTTTCCATACTGCTAATGCAAGAGAACTTCTGTGGGGGCTATGTCCTGTCCCTTTCCATACTGCTAATGCAAGAGGACTTCTGCGGGGGCTGTGTCCTGTCCCTTTCCATACTGCTAATGCAAGAGAACTTCTGTGGGGGCTATGTTCTGTCCCTTTCCATACTGCTAATGCAAGAGAACTTCTGTGGGGGCTATGTCCTGTCCCTTTCCATACTGCTAATGCAAGATAACTTCTGTGGGGGTTATGTCCTGTCCCTTTCCATACTGCTAATGCAAGAGAACTTCTGCTGGGGCTGTGTCCTGTCCCTTTCCATACTGCTAATGCAAGAGGACTTCTGTGGGGGCTATGTCCTGTCCCTTTCCATACTGCTAATGCAAGAGAACTTCTGCTGGGGCTGTGTCCTGTCCCTTTCCATACTGCTAATGCAAGAGGACTTCTGTGGGGGCTATGTCCTGTCCCTTTCCATACTGCTAATGCAAGAGAACTTCTGCTGGGGCTGTGTCCTGTCCCTTTCCATACTGCTAATGCAAGAGGACTTCTGTGGGGGCTATGTTCTGTCCCTTTCCATACTGCTAATGCAAGAGGACTTCTGTGGGGGCTATGTCCTGTCCCTTTCCATACTGCTAATGCAAGAGAACTTCTGTGGGGCTATGTCCTGTCCCTTTCCATACTGCTAATGCAAGAGGACTTCTGCGGGGGCTGTGTCCTGTCCCTTTCCATACTGCTAATGCAAGAGAACTTCTGTGGGGGCTATGTTCTGTCCCTTTCCATACTGCTAATGCAAGAGAACTTCTGAGGGGGCTATGTCCTGTCCCTTTCCATACTGCTAATGCAAGAGAACTTCTGTGGGGGCTATGTTCTGTCCCTTTCCATACTGCTAATGCAAGAGAACTTCTGTGGGGGCTATGTTCTGTCCCTTTCTTACTGCTAATGCAAGAGAACTTCTGCGGGGGCTATGTTCTGTCCCTTTCCATACTGCTAATGTAAGAGAACTTCTGCGGGGGCTATGTTCTGTCCCTTTCTTACTGCTAATGTAAGAGAACTGCGGGGGCTATGTTCTGTCCCTTTCCATACTGCTAATGCAAGAGGACTTCTGCGGGGGCTATGTTCTGTCCCTTTCTTACTGCTAATGTAAGAGAACTGCGGGGGCTATGTTCTGTCCCTTTCCATACTGCTAATGCAAGAGAACTTCTGTGGGGGCTATGTCCTGTCCCTTTCCATACTGCTAATGCAAGAGGACTTCTGCGGGGCTATGTTCTGTCCCTTTCCATACTGCTAATGTAAGAGAACTATGTTCTGTCCCTTTCCATACTGCTAATGCAAGAGAACTTCTGTGGGGGGCTATGTTCTGTCCCTTTCCATACTGCTAATGCAAGAGGACTTCTGCGGGGCTATGTTCTGTCCCTTTCCATACTGCTAATGCAAGAGGACTTCTGCGGGGCTATGTTCTGTCCCTTTCCATACTGCTAATGCAAGAGGACTTCTGCGGGGGCTATGTTCTGTCCCTTTCCATACTGCTAATGCAAGAGGACTTCTGCGGGGGCTATGTTCTGTCCCTTTCCATACTGCTAATGCAAGAGGACTTCTGCGGGGGCTATGTTCTGTCCCTTTCCATACTGCTAATGCAAGAGGACTTCTGCGGGGGCTATGTTCTGTCCCTTTCCATACTGCTAATGCAAGAGGAAAGACTGAAAAAGCCTTTAACAGATTACTGTGAAGGAATATAATTATGATTCATGTTTTTTATCATCTGTTTTAATGCTCATATTTTTTTAATTATACTTCATTACTATAACTATTATCAATAAGCCTGAACATTATAGCGTTATTTTTCTTGTGCATTCATTGTCAAATTCATCAACCAGCATCGAGCTTGTACGGTCAGTGGCAGCGAGCCTTCTCGCTCAGGCGAGGGGAATGTCGATGTAAATTTGCTAACTGTGAGGGTTGGATGAATGCTGCAAGACACAATCTTTTATTTTCTATTCCGACGTTGTGTAATCGCAATATTAGATATTAAGGTTAGTTTTTACAATGCATGTATACTACGGTTGAGGTTTGCGCATCTGACTAGTGATTATTTGCCCGGGGTTCAACACCTGCTATAGTTTTTGTTGCTCTCCCAAATGCAACACAGGCCTAATACAAGATATATAGCTAACTAAAGTAATGACCATTAGAAAGTCATGGGACATATAGTCTGTGGTTGCATGCTCTTTTATGTAAGTCATATTAATGCTTGTAGCCTGTAACTGATGCTCCGTGGTCTTATGCTGCCTTCTATTGGACATTTAGAAATGAAAAGTGATGAACTAATGTACAGACATTGGTGAGGCAGCTGAGAAAGTGTATGTTTCTTGTTAATCCCTTAGATCAGAGTCTCTAACCTGCCCCACATGTTCCACTGTAACTGCTGAACTTTCACAGAGGTTACTAGGTCACATCCAGTTCCAACCACATTTAAAAAATACAACTAATGTGGCTTGTTTATCAAGTGTTCTGCCTTGCAATAATAAATATAATAAAATAACAAAAAGAAGCTAAATGTTTTTGATTAACAAAATAATCAGAAACTAAATTGTATTCACTAACATAATATTAATACTTTTCTAAAAGTGTTCTAGGCTACCGTACCCTAGAATTAGGGTTAAGGGTTAGGGTTAAGAGTTAGGGTTAAGGGTTAGGGTTAAGGGTTAGGGTTATGGTTTAGGGTTAAGGGTTAAGGGTTAGGGTTAAGGGTTAGGGTTAAGGGTTAGGGTTAAGGGTTAGTGTTAAGGGTTAGGGTCAAGGGTTAGGGTTAAGGTTTAGGGTTAGGGTTAAGGGTTAAGGCAAAAATAGGTAATAAGAAGGGTTAGAGTTTCTGTATAGCACGTTGTGACATCTGCTGATTTAAAAGGGGCTGTGTAAATACATTTGATTGATTGTTAGGTTTAGGGTTTTTAAGGCAAAAAACAGTATGGGTTTATAGCTATCTTGCTATCGACACGTCCTTGCTCCCTGTGGCCTTCTGCAGGTACTACATAACTAATTCGCGACACTTGCTAGGCTCATAAATCAGAGGTACCAACTGCGTCAGATCTACAAATCAATGAGCTAGACCTATCCATTTGGTTCGCAACTCAGTGAACCTACGCAGCATTCGCTCAATTCGATGCCTACGAACAAAGATTTCAATGCATATCAAATTACCCATCAGCCATTTAGAAACAGCAATTCGTCTTCTGCCTGTTTAAATTGGCCACACCTTGAAAAAGAGGACAGGGATATTGGGTTTTGCTTAGATTATAACACCTTTTTCTGAAAATAACCACATATGGTTAACCATGACCAGAAAATGTTCAACGTTTGATGGCTACGTGGCAGCCATCGCTAGGACTGTGGGTCACCACAACGTGTACCCAGGCATAGAGTGTAGCGACTAAATAGCCATCGCTAGGACTGTGGGTCACCACAACGTGTACCCAGGCATAGAGTGTAGCGACTAAATAGCCATCGCTAGGACTGTGGGTCACCACAATGTGTACCCAGGCATAGAGTGTAGTGACTAAATAGCCATCGCTAGGACTGTGGGTCACCACAACGTGTACCCAGGCATAGAGTGTAGGTGCCCACTAAATAGCCATCGCTAGGACTGTGGGTCACCACAATGTGTACCCAGGCATAGAGTGTAGGTGCCCACTAAATAGCCATCGCTAGGACTGTGGGTCACCACAATGTGTACCCAGGCATAGAGTGTAGGTGCCCAATAAATAGCCATCGCTAGGACTGTGGGTCACCACAATGTGTACCCAGGCATAGAGTGTAGGTGCCCACTAAATAGCCATCGCTAGGACTGTGGGTCACCACAATGTGTACCCAGGCATAGAGTGTAGGTGCCCACTAAATAGCCATCGCTAGGACTGTGGGTCACCACAACGTGTACCCAGGCATAGAGTGTAGCGACTAAATAGCCATCGCTAGGACTGTGGGTCACCACAACGTGTACCCAGGCATAGAGTGTAGGTGCCCACTAAATAGCCATCGCTAGGACTGTGGGTCACCACAACGTGTACCCAGGCATAGAGTGTAGCGACTAAATAGCCATCGATAGGACTGTGGGTCACCACAACGTGTACCCAGGCATAGAGTATAGCGACTAAATAGCCATCGCTAGGACTGTGGGTCACCACAACGTGTACCCAGGCATAGAGTGTAGCTACTAAATAGCCATCGCTAGGACTGTGGTCACACAACGTGTACCCAGGCATAGAGTGTAGCGACTAAATAGCCATCGCTAGGACTGTGGGTCACCACAACGTGTACCCAGGCATAGAGTGTAGGTGCCCACTAAATAGCCATCGCTAGGACTGTGGGTCACCACAACGTGTACCCAGGCATAGAGTGTAGCGACTAAATAGCCATCGCTAGGACTGTGGGTCACCACAACGTGTACCCAGGCATAGAGTGTAGGTGCCACTAAATAGCTATCGCTAGGACTGTGGGTCACACAACGTGTACCCAGGCATAGAGTGTAGCTTACTAAATAGCCATCGCTAGGACTGTGGGTCACCACAACGTGTACCCAGGCATGAGTGTAGCGACTAAATAGCCATCGCTAGGACTGTGGGTCACCACAACGTGTGTGCCCAGGCATAGAGTGTAGCGACTAAATAGCCATCGCTAGGACTGTGGGTCACCACAACGTGTACCCAGGCATAGAGTGTAGCTACTAAATAGCCATCGCTAGGACTGTGGGTCACCACAACGTGTACCCAGGCATAGAGTGTAGCGACTAAATAGCCATCGCTAGGACTGTGGGGTCACCACAACGTGTGTACCCAGGCATAGAGTGTAGCTACTAAATAGCCATCGCTGGGACTGTGGGTCACCACAACGTGTACCCAGGCATAGAGTGTAGCGACTAAATAGCCATCGCTAGGACTGTGGGTCACCACAACGTGTACCCAGGCATAGAGTGTAGCGACTAAATAGCCATCGCTAGGACTGTGGGTCACCACAACGTGTACCCAGGCATAGAGTGTGTGCGACTAAATAGCCATCGCTAGGACTGTGGGTCACCACAACGTGTACCCAGGCATAGAGTGTGCGACTAAATAGCCATCGCTAGGACTGTGGGTCACCACAACGTGTACCCAGGCATAGAGTGTAGGTGCCCACTAAATAGCCATCGCTAGGACTGTGGGTCACCACAACGTGTACCCAGGCATAGAGTGTAGCGACTAAATAGCCATCGCTAGGACTGTGGGTCACCACAACGTGTACCCAGGCATAGAGTGTAGCGACTAAATAGCCATCGCTAGGACTGTGGGTCACCACAACGTGTACCCAGGCATAGAGTGTGGCGACTAAATAGCCATCGCTAGGACTGTGGGTCACCACAACGTGTACCCAGGCATAGAGTGTAGGTGCCCACTAAATAGCCATCGCTAGGACTGTGGGTCACCACAATGTGTACCCAGGCATAGAGTGTAGGTGCCCACTAAATAGCCATCGCTAGGACTGTGGTCACCACAATGTACCCAGGCATAGAGTGTAGGTGCCCACTAAATAGCCATCGCTAGGACTGTGGGTCACCACAATGTGTACCCAGGCATAAGTGTACCCACTAATAGCCATCGCTAGGACTGTGGGTCAACACAATGTGTTACCCAGGCATAGAGTGTAGGTGCCCACTAAATAGCCATCGCTAGGACTGTGGGTCACCACAACGTGTACCCAGGCATAGAGTGTGGCGACTAAATAGCCATCGCTAGGACTGTGGGTCACCACGTGTACCCAGGCATAGGTGTAGTTGCCCACTAAATAGCCATCGCTAGGACTGTGGGTCACCACAACGTGTGCCCAGGCATAGAGTGTAGCGACTGTGTGCCATCGCTAGGACTGTGGGTCACCACAAGCGTGTACCCAGGCATAGAGTGTGCGACTAAATAGCCATCAGCTAGGACTGTGGGTCACCACAACGTGTACCCAGGCATAGAGTGTAGCGACTAAATAGCCATCGCTAGGACTGTAGGTCACCACAACGTGTGCCCGGGCATAGAGTGTAGCGACTGAATAGCCATCATTAGGACTGTGGGTCACCACAACGTGTGCCCAGGCATAGGTGTAGCTACTAAATAGCCATCGCTAGGACTGTGGGTCACCACAACGTGTACCCAGGCATAGAGTGTAGCGACTAAATAGCCATCGCTAGGACTGTGGGTCACCACAACGTGTACCCAGGCATAGGTGTGGTGCCCACTAAATAGCCATCGCTAGGACTGTGGGGTCACCACAAATGTACCAGGCATAGAATGTGGCGACTAAATAGCCATCGCCAGGACTGTGGGTCACCACAACGTGTACCCAGGCATAGAGTGTAGGTGCCCACTAAATAGCCATCGCTAGGACTGTGGGTCACCACAATGTGTACCAGGCATGATGTGACTAAATAGCCATCGCTAGGACTGTGGGTCACCACAACGTGTACCCAGGCATAGGTGTAGCGACTAAATAGCCATCGCTAGGACTGTGGGTCACCACAAACGTGTACCCAGGCATAGAGTGTAGCGACTAAATAGCCATCGCTAGGACTGTGGGTCACCACAACGTGTACCCAGGCATGAGTGTAGCTACTAAATAGCCATCGCTAGGACTGTGGGTCACCACAACGTGTACCCAGGCATAGAGTGTGAGACTAAATAGCCATCGCTAGGACTGTGGGTCACCACAACGTGTACCCAGGCATAGAGTGTAGCGACTAAATAGCCATCGCTAGGACTGTGGGTCACCACATGGCGTGTACCCAGGCATAGAGTGTAGGTGCCCACTAAATAGCCATCGCTAGGACTGTGGGTCACCACAACGTGTGCCAGGCATAGAGTGTAGCTACTAAATAGCCATCGCTAGGACTGTGGGTCACCACGCGTGTACCCAGGCATAGAGTGTAGCGACTAAATAGCCATCGCTAGGACTGTGGGTCACCACAACGTGTACCCAGGCATAGAGTGTAGGTGCCCACTAAATAGCCATCGCTAGGACTGTGGGTCACCACAGCGTGTACCCAGGCATAGAATGTAGCGACTAAATAGCCATCGCCAGGACTGTGGGTCACCACAACGTGTACCCAGGCATAGAGTGTAGGTGCCCACTAAATAGCCATCGCTAGGACTGTGTGTCACCACAACGTGTACCCAGGCATAGAGTGTAGCGACTAAATAGCCATCGCTAGGACTGTGGGTCACCACAACGTGTAAATAGCCATCGCCCAGGCATAGAGTGTGGCGACTAAATGGCCATCGCTAGGACTGTAGGTCACCACAACGTGTACCCAGGCATGTAGTGCGACTAAATAGCCATCGCTAGGACTGTGGGTCACCACAACGTGTACCCAGGCATAGAGTGTAGCTACTAAATAGCCATCGCTAGGACTGTGGGTCACCACAACGTGTACCCAGGCATAGAGTGTGGCGACTAAATAGCCATCGCTAGGACTGTGGGTCACCACAACGTGTACCCAGGCATAGAGTGTAGCGACTAAATAGCCATCGCTAGGACTGTGGGTCACCACAACGTGTACCCAGGCATAGTGTGGTGCCCACCCACTAAATAGCCATCGCTAGGACTGTGGGTCACCACAACGTGTACCCAGGCATAGAGTGTAGGTGCCCACTAAATAGCCATCGCTAGGACTGTGGGTCACCACAAGCGTGTGCACCCAGGCATAGAGTGTAGGTGCCCACTAAATAGCCATGGCTAGGACTGTGGGTCACCACAACGTGTACCCAGGCATAGAGTGTGGGGTGCCCACTAAATAGCCATGGCTAGGACTGTGGGT
>NW_027040062.1:0-144689 GCF_034236695.1 Oncorhynchus nerka | reverse complement strand
GTGTCTCCGGAAGGAATCACCCATCATGAAGGGAAAGGACCCGAGACGGATGTGGGAGGCGGAAAACAATTTGATTAAAAAGGGAGGAATATACAGTGATTAAAAGAAAGGACATTAGTACATTTAAACCAAAGAACTTTGAATTTAAAACTGCTAAATGAGCGAAGTGAATAAAGATCACGTGGGACTGAGGAAAATATTGCTGTGGTTGAGGACAATACTGAAGTGAGTGACAATCAGGAGCCTATTGAATAATGAAACATGTCTGGAATTGTTGGTACCATTGGACAGTCGAGCTCATATACAGAAAGGTTTGAATATTCTGTTCTTGCAAATTACATTGATGAGGACATCATTGTGCTTATAGTTTTTAGTGTAATGGGGCCAAAGACATGTAATTTACTAGTCAGCCTGTTACATCCAGACAGAACAGGTAATAAGACGTATGGGGATAATATCCATTCTACCTGCTGTTTCAGGACATGGACATGGGGATGTTAGATACTGAAAGGACCTGTTTCACCAGAACCACTAGTTAATACTGAAAGGACCTGTTTCACCAGAACCACTAGTTAATACTGAAAGGACCTGTTTCACCAGAACCACTAGTTAATACTGAAAGGACCTGTTTCACCAGAACCACTAGTTAATACTGAAAGGACATGTTTCACCAGAACCACTAGTTAATCTGAAATGACCTGTTTCACCCAGAGTTAAGCTGAAACCTGTTTCACCAGAACCACTAGTTAATACTGAAAGGACATGTTTCACCAGAACCACTAGTTAATACTGAAAGGACCTGTTTCACCAGAACCACTAGTTAATACTGAAAGGACCTGTTTCACCAGAACCACTAGTTAATACTGAAAGGACCTGTTTCACCAGAACCACTAGTTAATACTGAAAGGACATGTTTCACCAGAACCACTAGTTAATGCTGAAAGGACCTGTTTCACCAGAACCACTAGTTAATACTGAAAGGACCTGTTTCACCAGAACCACTAGTTAATACTGAAAGGACCTGTTTCACCAGAACCACTAGTTAATACTGAAAGGACCTGTTTCACCAGAACCACTAGTTAATACTGAAAGGACCTGTTTCACCAGAACCATACTGAAAGGACAGTTAATACTGAAAGGACCTGTTTCACCAGAACCACTAGTTAATACTGAAAGGACCTGTTTCACCAGAACCACTAGTTAATACTGAAAGGACCTGTTTCACCAGAACCACTAGTTAATACTGAAAGGACCTGTTTCACCAGAACCACTAGTTAATACTGAAAGGACCTAGTTAATACTGAAGGACCAGAACCACTAGTTAATACTGAAAGGACATGTTTCACCAGAACCAATAGTTAATACTGAAAGGACCTGTTTCACCAGAACCACTAGTTAATACTGAAAGGACCTGTTTCACCAGAACCACTAGTTAATACTGAAAGGACCTGTTTCACCAGAACCACTAGTTAATACTGAAAGGACATGTTTCACCAGAACCACTAGTTAATACTGAAAGGACCTGTTTCACCAGAACCACTAGTTAATACTGAAAGGACCTGTTTTCACCAGAACCACTAGTTAATACTGAAACCTGTTTCACCAGAACCACTAGTTAATACCATGTTTCACCAGAACCACTAGTTAATACTGAAAGGACCTGTTTCACCAGAACCACTAGTTAATACTGAAAGGACCTGTTTCACCAGAAACCACTGTTTCACCAGAACCACTAGTTAATACTGAAAGGACCTGTTTCACCAGAACCACTAGTTAATACTGAAAGGACATGTTTCACCAGAACCACTAGTTAATACTGAAAGGTTCAGGTTCCACAGGACATATCAGGAAGAGGAGAATCAGGACCAATGTTTGCTGCAGTAAAGAACCTATCAGAACACTGAGTTGAATGGTGTTCTAAATGACATCATAAGAGACAGACTAGAATGTGACTACAGAGTGAAGATGCACCAAAGAGACTGTTGACTGAGGGTCATCTGACCTTGGTGAAGGACATTGAAATCACTGTGTCCATGGAAGTAGCTGCTGAAGAGGAATTCATCAGGAACTTAGTGGGTTCATCTAACAATCCTAATCACCAGCTGATACATTATAATCTCATAAACGGGTTCACCTTCCACCTAGAAAACATCATTTAATGAAACCATAACCTCTCCTCTGTGTGATCTATGTAATCAAGGTGCCTTGGGCTCCTTTCTGCATATGCAGGTTTTTCTACTTTGCTCTTTAATTATTTGTTACTTTTATTCTATTCTAATCACATTTTATTATTTGCTCTTTAATTATTTGATTATTAATTATAATTATTTAATTATTTGGTACCTGTTGTATTCAGCATTTCACTGTAAGGTATTTCATGGTACCTGTTGTATTCAGCATTTCACTGTAAGGTATTTCATGGTACCTGTTGTATTCAGCATTTCACTGTAAGGTATTTCATGGTACCTGTTGTATTCAGCATTCACTGTAAGGTATTTCATGGTACCTGTTGTATTCAGCATTTTCACTGTAAGGTATTTCATGGTAATTCATCATTTCACTGAAGGTATTTCATGGTACCTGTTGTATTCAGCATTTCACTGTAAGGTATTTCATGGTACCTGTTGTATTCAGCATTTCACTGTAAGGCATTTATAAGGTATTTCATGGTTTTGTATTCACATTTCACTGTAAGGTATTTCATGGTACCTGTTGTATTCAGCATTTCACTGTAAGGTATTTCATGGTACCTGTTGTATTCAGCATTTCACTGTAAGGTATTTCATGGTACCTGTTGTATTCAGCATTTCACTGTAAGGTATTTCATGGTACCTGTTGTATTCAGGTCACAAGGTATTTAACCTGTTGTATTTGACAAATAACATTGATTTGATTTGCAGCACAACAACAATTGACAGCTGGTTATCTGCAACTGAAACCATAAAATAATTACTGTTGTGGGTTTTACCTACTGATTGTCTCATCATAACTACTGTTGTGGGTTTAACCTACTGATTGTCTGTTCATCATAACTACTGTTGTGGGTTTAACCTACTGATTGTCTGTTCATCATAACTACTGTTGTGGGTTTAACCTGTTCATCATAACTACTGTTGTGGGTTTAACCTACTGATTGTCTCATCATAACTACTGTTGTGGGTTTAACCTACTGATTGTCTGTTCATCATAACTACTGTTGTGGGTTTAACCTACTGATTGTCTCATCATAACTACTGTTGTGGGTTTTAACCTACTGATTGTCTCATCATAACTACTGTTGTGGGTTTAACCTACTGATTGTCTCATCATAACTACTGTTGTGGGTTTAACCTCTGATTGTCTCATCATAACTACTGTTGTGGGTTTAACCTACTGATTGTCTCATCATAACTACTGTTGTGGGTTTAACCTACTGATTGTCTGTTCATCATAACTACTGTTGTGGGTTTAACCTACTGATTGTCTGTTCATCATAACTACTGTTGTGGGTTTAACCTACTGATTGTCTGTTCATCATAACTACTGTTGTGGGTTTAACCTACTGATTGTCTCATCATAACTACTGTTGTGGGTTTAACCTACTGATTGTCTCATCATAACTACTGTTGTGGGTTTAACCTACTGATTGTCTGTTCATCATAACTACTGTCGTGGGTTTAACCTACTGATTGTCTCATCATAACTACTGTTGTGGGTTTAACCACTGATTGTCTCATCATAACTACTGTTGTGGGTTTAACCTACTGATTGTCTCATCATAACTACTGTTGTGGGTTTAACCTACTGATTGTCTGTTCATCATAACTACTGTTGTGGGTTTAACCTACTGATTGTCTGTTCATCATAACTACTGTTGTGGGTTTAACCTACTGATTGTCTCATCATAACTACTGTTGTGGGTTTAACCTACTGATTGTCTGTTCATCATAACTACTGTTGTGGGTTTCTCATCATAACTACTGTTGTGGGTTTAACCTCTGATTGTTCATCATAACTACTGTTGTGGGTTTAACCTACTGATTGTCTGTTCATCATAACTACTGTTGTGGGTTTAACCTACTGATTGTCTGTTCATCATAACTACTGTTGTGGGTTTAACCTACTGATTGTCTGTTCATCATAACTACTGTTGTGGGTTTAACCTACTGATTGTCTGTTCATCATAACTACTGTTGTGGGTTTAACCTACTGATTGTCTCATCATAACTACTGTTGTGGGTTTAACCTACTGATTGTCTGTTCATCATAACTACTGTTGTGGGTTTAACCTACTGATTGTCTGTTCATCATAACTACTGTTGTGGGTTTAACCTACTGATTGTCTGTTCATCATAACTAGCAGACGCTCTTAACTACTGTTGTGGGTTTAACCTACTGATTGTCTCATCATAACTACTGTTGTGGGTTTAACCTACTGATTGTCTGTTCATCATAACTACTGTTGTGGGTTTAACCTACTGATTGTCTGTTCATCATAACTACTGTTGTGGGTTTAACCTATCTAACTACTGTTGTGGGTTTAACCTACTGATTGTCTGTTCATCATAACTACTGTTGTGGGTTTTTTTACTGATTGTCTGTTCATCATAACTACTGTTGTGGGGTTTAACCTACTGATTGTCTGTTCATCATAACTACTGTTGTGGGTTTAACCTACTGATTGTCTCATCATAACTACTGTTGTGGGTTTAACCTACTGATTGTCTGTTCATCATAAACTGTTGTGGGTTTAACCTACTGATTGTCTGTTCATCATAACTACTGTTGTGGGTTTCAACATTTACATTTAAGTCATTTGATTGGTTTTACCTACTGTTCATCATAACTACTGTTGTGGGTTTAACCTACTGATTGTCTGTTCATCATAACTACTGTTGTGGGTTTAACCTACTGATTGTACTGTTGTGGGTTCATCATAACTACCGTTGTGGGTTTAACCTACTGATTGTCTGTTCATCATAACTACTGTTGTGGGTTTAACCTACTGATTGTCTGTTCATCATAACTACTGTTGTGGGTTTAACCTACTGATTGTCTCATCATAACTACTGTTGTGGGTTTAACCTACTGATTGTCTGTTCATCATAACTACTGTTGTGGGTTTAACCTACTGATTGTCTCATCATAACTACTGTTGTGGGTTTTTACTCTACTGATTGCCTCATTATCATTTGTTGGGGAATAATCAGAATTGGTTGGTAACATAGGTAAGATGTTTTATATTCATCATATGTTTGTAAGTTACTTCTCATCAGAATGTTATTTTTGTATAATACTGTGGCGGGGTTGCAGTATCTGTTCTATGTCAAGACTAAGTTGTTTGGGCCGCAGAGAGGGGAGAGGTCAAGGTGTCATCATGTGTAAACATATATTTTGCTCCACTGTGTCTGTGTGCCAGTCACTCCCTACTTTTCCCATCGGGGAGAGGAGGATGGCAGTGTCTGGAATCATTCTATGCTCCCCGTGAGCTTGTCCAGGATTGGTTGTATTTAGAATTGGTTGTATCTAAATGATAATTTGATATATGCCTGTTGATATGGAGGATTGGTTTATGGTTCTGGGGTTTGAGTAAGGAGACAAAGCTGAACAATTTATTATGTCTATGCTGTCTGACTATGTGTGTTCTTTGCTATTAAAGGATCTCAGTTGCAATGTGAGGGGGCTCTCAGAGAATTCATTGATAGACACGGAATTGCCTGAGAGTCACAGGGTGGTGATAGAGCTCATATAATTAAAGATGGACTTTGATCACTAACTCTGACTTGTGTGTGTGGTTTGCTCCCATGATTTGGTAAATAGAGGAAATTTCCACGACATTTGGCGACGAGGAGGGGATGTGAATCTTCACTCGGTGACCGTTCCTACGATCTAGGTAAATAAATCGTGCACAAGGGATCCCCCTAAACTTGGGATCTCAGGGAAACCACACTTCGGGAACGAAGCAGATGGACCAAACTTTGATCTAAGAGGAAGCGAGCCGAGTGGATACCACATCTCGAACTGAGTTTTTTAAAGAAAAAGGTGAGCGAACCACACACAGATTTGAAGTTTTTTTAATTATGCCTGTTACGTATACTCTGAGCGTGAATTCCTTTGTAAGGAAGGCACCTTGGTGGCGTAAGCAGGGCCGAGTCAGAGGAGAGTAATCTGGGGGTTTTAGTGGACTCAAAGATACTCTGCACTGTCCGGTTGCCAGTGACCAAGAGCCTCCTGACACTGAATTGATCACAGTGGGGATTTGGTGAGGTCGTCTGTCGGGGTGAGGAGCCAAGGGGACTGTGTGTTCTTGGTGAAACACGAAATTTGGTGAAGCCCTATTGGAAGAAGGACCTCATTCTGTGCGTCTGTGTGATTTGTCTAAGTGACCCTCAGATGTGGTGAATTCCAATTATTTTAAATGTGCTAGCCAGGTATGCCCTGGCTTACTCTGTGTGAGTATTTTGTTATGGGATCACTAGGTAATAGTTGTCGGACCGCTCTGTGTGAGCGGGGTAGGGTTGACTCTGTGTGGGCAAACCTTTTTTTCTGATGTTCTGTGTGAACATCTGACCAATCCTGTGTGGATGATCCTGAAAGTTCTGTGTGTACCATTTAAGTTTTAATATGGATTCTGTGAATTATTTGAAATTATGATAAATTGTATGTGTGTATAATCAATTACTAGAGAGTTGATAAAGTAATGCTGAGAACGATTAGATACAATTTAAACCACCCATTCATAGACGTACGTAGGTTTTGAGTTGATATCTTAAATGGATAATTGATAAAGAAGTTTTTAAGCACTATTAAAATAATCTACAAAATCTGGGAAATTGAGCTCTAGAAACTGATTAGAGTGTGTCCATTTTTGGTTATCTTACCCTAACGATGTAACTATAAAAGCATATTGGATTATCTTCGTCTGGGTTAAACATGTTAAATTAAACTGCCCTTAAGGTCTGAACATGTTATAATTTTCTTCCCAGTATGAGAGAAGTTGCAGGATTTATTGAATAACCTGTTTTCCATAAAGTTAAAGAGAATTCGAGGGATGCTCGATGTAATTTATAATGTTGTACAAAGCCTAAAGTTTTCCATCAAACTAATTATCATTGAGTGATTAATGTGATGTAGTAAAGTAATTGAAAGACGTTGCATAAGTAAACATAATCTACTTTTATTAAAAGGCGCAATATCTGCTTCCTAGTCATTAGTGTCGATTTTATTCTTTGATTGCTAATCTATTAATTTGGCATTTGAAAATCATAGCTGGAGTAACGTTTGTACTATTCAATTTGGGCTATTATTTTTCTGGGAATTGCTGATAGTGACGTGTCTTGATTTTACTTGTAAAGTGTGTTTATTTCTGGAGAATGTTAGTCATTTATATGCTTTGGTGGTTCAGTGGTAGGATTCTCGCCTGCCACGCGGGATGCCCGAGTTCCATTCCCAGTCATGGCGCTGGCTGAATTCAGAGTTTTTGATTGTAAATAATCTATTTGTATGTTTTGCCTGGAAAGTTATGGTCGCTAGTGTTTGTATAAGAGATAAATTGAACGTTTTCAATAGATTGTTTAGGTTAAATTGATAGACTAATTCAACTTAAAATAATAACGAAGTGAATTCTGATGCGAGACGATGTCTGTTCACTAAATGATCTGCTGGAATAATGTATTGAGAATTGGGTCGTATTTAAATTACTGTATCAATAGAGAAGACAGTTACCTAAATTAAAGAAATTCTGAATAATAGCGGGAGAGAATGGCAATAGAAAGTGGTTACCAAAGTGTTTTTCATTCTTATAGATTGACTGACGCATGTTATAATTTTGGCGCTGCGTGTTATTTTTAAAGAAATAGGATACATTCTCATAAGTGTGAAGAGCAAAGAGAAGAGGAAGTTATAAAGTTGGGGTTTTTAATCTTACGATAGAGGTAAGGAAAAACGTTGAAATGAGAGGGGGTTATATTTTTACCCAACTGGGGGAAAAAGAAGGAAGAGAGTTAGTTGCTATGTTGGCTACTAATTGTCAGGGAAAGTTGCTGGAGGCAGGTAGATTGTTGTAGAATAACGTAAATTTGCGCTATTAGTTTGAATATACCTTACTCTAATTGTTTTGACCGTTGTTCAGGTAAAAAAAAATCTGTATTTCTAGCAGCTGATTCGCTAGGTGGGCATCAGATTTGTGGCGTTTATATTTACTGTATTGTTCTGAGAATTGGGAGACTGGATGTTTGTATCATAAAACATCGTAAGGATATATTCTGATGGTTATTGATTCTTGGTTTGATTGTTTAAGTAACACCAGTTAATTTGAGCAGGAAAGTTCATGTAGTCTAACGTTATAGCATGTTTCCATTATGTGGAACAATGTCAGGTCATTAAAGATGATTGCTGGATTGAATAGTACGACAACCTGTTGACAGAAGACTAAATGGGTATGAATGTTGAAAAGCAAACTTGGGCCAAACTAGTAAACTAGTATGTTAACGTGGGGGAGTATCATATATTTGAATTATAGTGTTGTTACCGCAATAGTCAAAACAATTTCATATGGTTTGGGTAATTAGCTAGGTTGAATTTTGTATTTGAGTCCCTTTATAATTTGCTTTTTAAAAGAGAGGTTGGAATCAAGTATGATGCCTTGGCACTTAAAATCAGATACCACCAGGAGCTTTTTAGTAGTAGTTGGTTTTTGAGGAACATGCAGACTGTGTTTTATTTTATTGAGATGTAAACATGAGTCTCTGAGCAATTTTGTCATCTGAACCATTATAGTAGTGAGTTCTTGTGTAGTCTGTTATTTGCATGAATTTATCACTGTATCATCTGCATACATTGGAACTTCAGACCCTGTACAGACTAAAGGAAGATCATTAATGGATGTGCTGAACAGTATTGACCTTTGTGGATATCAGTGGGGGAAAAAACATGTTTATTTTTATTTTTACGATGATGAGACAGCGCCAACTTTTGAAGGATTTTAGATTTGTTTTAAAGAATCAGGATGGGTTTTTACTACATTTATATCAACAGATTGAAATTATTAGGTTGCTTATATTAAAATGTTTTTTGGAGTTGATTTAACTTAATTAAACATTGTATCATGCATATACATTGATTTGATTAAAACTTCTGATTAATGATTTGAGGTACAGTGGAATTATCATTAGGTTTGGTTTATAGTTCACGTTTGAGTTTCTGAATCGATGTAGTGTAATGAATACTAAGTGTTTTTGTGTTTTCTCCGGGAAAATGGATATTTCACTGTCTCTCTCTGGAATGTTTCCAGGGACTATACTCTTGGGGAGAGTGAGTGAAATTGAGGCCATAAACTACCACATTGAAAGGGGCACTCACCACATGGGATTTTAATTAATGAGTTTTTATTTTCTGACTTTTCATTACACACGCAAATGTTCTGGGAACATGGAAATACAAAAATGTTGGAACTAGTTGATTATTGTTTACAATTTGTTTTATATAGTGAAAAACACTGCTTTGAAGGGTTTTGTATGACCTATGACCTTCTGATGACTTTCCGTTGTGGCTTGATCACCCGCATTGGAAAGCCATTTGGATAATAAATGTATGGTCATTTGTAATACTGCTTTCAAAATAATTTGTGTAATTGGTAAATATGTTTCTGAGCCATATTTGTAAATTGGACCACTGTGAAGGGCATTGCTTTTAACTAAGGATATGCTGCTTTAAGTCTATTTTCCTATGACCATTGGGGTTAAATAAATAAAAAAGTTTGAGTTTAGTGATTTTAATTTGATTAGGTTAGCTGAAATTTTGTTTTACATTACTCTCATACGGAGATATGTGTGTAAAACTTGGGGGAGGATTCAGTTTTTTGAGGATTTGAATTGAAGTTATACACCTTAAGTGATATGTGAATGAGTTTATTGTATTGTTGAGTGTATTGTATTGTATTGTTGTGTTTGTTTTGTTCTATTCCCGAGGGGTATAGGTCTAACTTTTTGATCCTTGGCTCTACGATGGAGTTGACAGTGAGATGGGGAGTATAAACCAATTTGAAAGAATAGTTTCAATAGAATGTTTTGATATTCTCTGTGAAATATGTTTAGATATGTGTGTTAAGAATAATTGGTAAAAGTAATAATTGATCATGTAGTTAATGAACTGAACTAAACTATTGTTCTGATCTGTTCTTTCGAGGTTATCATGAAAAGTGACATCAGACGGTATCTTAATGCATGGAAGAGATAATTGGACCGAATGGTGTGTGTTCCTCAAAACCCCCTCTAACTGGCTGAAGAAGAGTGACAAAGGCGTTGAAGGAGGCTTTCCAAACCACTTCTACCAAGAGAAAAGAACCAAGCCAGAAATTGGTGTACAGTATCAGATCTAAGCTATCAACTGCTTTTCTTTCATGTTTCTCTCATACTGTGAGAGTCCACTTGGAGTGATCACGGAGAAAGATCTGTTCTAACATTTTCTTATGATGCTGGTATATTGGTTGACGAATGGACAAGACATGAGTGGTAAAGATGAGACATTGAAATTGGGACATTATCATGGGCCGCCCACTTTGAACTGTAAAGCTATCTGAAGAAAAACGAAAGAGACGCCAGAAGATGCAGTGCCTGAGAGTGGGGGGTTGGTCAACTGTGCCATTAAATTGTTTATACTTTTGTGGTATCAGGTTGATTGAAGAGGTTGTCGTGGAAGAATCAGAATTTGTTGGTAACATATGTAAGATGTTTTATATTCAACAAATGTCTGTAAATGACTTCTCATCACATCAGAATGTTATTTTTGTATAATACTGTGGCGAGGTTGCAGTATCTGTTCTATGTCAAGACTAAGTTGCTTGGACCGCAGAGAGGGGAGAGGTCAAAGTATCATCATGTAAACATATCTCTTGGCTCCACGATGTCTGTGTGCCAGTCAGAGTGTCTCTGATCTTGTCAAGATAGGATTGGTTGTATTTAGAGTTGGTTGTATCTAAATGATAATTTGATATATGCCTGTTGATATGGAGGATTGGTTTATGGTTCTGGGTTTGAGTAAGGAGACAAAGCTGAACGATTTATTATGTCTATGCTGTCTGACTATGTGTGTTCTTTGCTATTAAAGGATCTCAGTTGCAATGTGAGGGCTCTCAGAGATTCATTGATTGACACTGAATTGATCTGAGAGTCACAGGGTGGTGATAGAGATCATATAATTAAAGATGGACTTTGATAACTAACTCTGACTTGTGTGTGGTTTGCTCTCATGATTTGGTAAATAGAGGAAATTTCCACGACAAAACACTCCTAACAACCAGACCACTAGGAGGTGTCCACATGGTCTGATAAACACTCCTAACAACCAGACCACTAGGAGATGTCCACATGGTCTGATTAACACTCCTAACAACCCCACCACTAGGAGGTGTCCACATGGTCTGATAAACACTCCTAACAACCAGACCACTAGGAGGTGTCCACATGGTCTGATAAACACTCCTAACAACCAGACCACTAGGAGATGTCCACATGGTCTGATAAACACTCCTAACAACCCCACCACTAGGAGGTATCCACATGGTCTGATAAACACTCCTAACAACCAGACCACTAGGAGATGTCCACATGGTCTGATTAACACTCCTAACAACCCCACCACTAGGAGGTGTCCACATGGTCTGATAAACACTCCTAACAACCCCACCACTAGGAGGTGTCCACATGGTCCTAAAACACACCATTTGCTTCCTTTTTTATCACATTCTAATAATCAAACTGTTGGGGACAAATATGAACTGGTATAGTATGGTCAGATTGCTTGCGATTAGAGGGTTGGGCCAGTAACCGAAAGGTCACTGGTTCGAATACCCTAGCCGTCAAGGTGAAAATCTGTCTATGTGCCGTTAAGCAAGGCACTTAACCCTATTTTGCTCTAGTGGAACCGTACTACTATGGTTGACCCTGTAAAACAACACTTTTCACTGCATGTGACAATAACACATTACAATTCTTTCTCAATTACAACATTTAGTTTAACAATGTTGGTTATAAACCTTGTTGACATTCATCCAATGACACCTTGACTTGCATTACATTCTCACTGCAGAAAAACATCCTCATGTTATGGACCAACCAGAAATGTCACATATCTGTTTGACAGTAACCCTGGAGGAGGAATGTGTGAACTATCTTGTCATCTCTTTGGGTAACCACATTGGAACATTCTAGTCTTGAAGGACATGAACTGGAAGAACAGGTTTCAGCAAAGTATGGAGTCATTGTTTTCAGGAAGGTGTAACCATGATGATGGGAGGGACAGGAGGCAGACTAAGTGCAAGGGCAGCCACCTGAACTACTGTCCTACAGAGACAAACAGCATCTACACAAACAGCCACCTGAACTACTGTCCTACAGAGACAAACAGCCACCTGAACTACTGTCCTACAAAGACAAACAGCATCTACACAAACAGCCACCTGAACTACTGTCCTACAGAGACAAACAGCATCTACACAAACAGCCACCTGAACTACTGTCCTACAGAGACAAACAGCATCTACACAAACAGCCACCTGAACTACTGTCCTACAAAGACAAACAGCATCTACACAAACAGCCACCTGAACTACTGTCCTACAAAGACAAACAGCCACCTGAACTACTGTCCTACAAAGACAAACAGCCACCTGAACTACTGTCCTACAAAGACAAACAGCCACCTGAGCTACTGTCCTACAAAGACAAACAGCCACCCGAACTACTGTCCTACAAAGACAAACAGCCACCTGAACTACTGTCCTACAGAGACAAACAGCATCTACACAAACAGACACCTGAACTACTGTCCTACAAAGACAAACAGCATCTACACAAACAGCCACCTGAACTACTGTGCTACAAAGACAAACAGCATCTACACAAACAGCCACCTGAACTACTGTCCTACAGAGACAAACAGCCACCTGAACTACTGTCCTACAGAGACAAACAGCTACCTGAACTACTGTCCTACAAAGACAAACAGCATCTCCACAAACAGCCACCTAAACTACTGTCCTACAGAGGCAAACAGCATCTACACAAACAGCTACCTGAACTACTGTCCTACAAAGACAAAAAGCCACCTGAACTACTGTCCTACAAAGACAAACAGCATCTCCACAAACAGCCACCTGAACTACTGTCCTACAGAGGCAAACAAGCCACCTGAACTACTGTCCTACAAAGACAAACAGCATCTACACAAACAGCCACCTGAACTACTGTCCTACAAAGACAAACAGCATCTACACAAACAGCCACCTGAACTACTGTCCTACAAGACAAACAGCCACCTGAACTACTGTCCTACAAAGACAAACAGACAAACAGCCACCTGAACTACTGTCCTACAGAGACAAACAGCCACCTGAACTACTGTCCTACAGAGACAAACAGCATCTACACAAACAGCCACCTAAACTACTGTCCTACAGAGACAAACAGCATCTACACAAACAGCCACCTGAACTACTGTCCTACAGAGACAAACAGCCACCTGAACTACTGTCCTACAGAGACAAACAGCCACCTGAACTACTGTCCTACAAAGACAAACAGCATCTACACAAACAGCCACCTGAACTAATGTCCTACAAAGACAAACAGCATCTACACAAACAGCCACCTGATCTACTGTCCTACAAAGACAAACAGCCACCTGAACTACTGTCCTACAAAGACAAACAGCATCTACACAAACAGCCACCTGAACATCCTACAATGAGACAAACAGCCAACTGAACTACTGTCCTACAAAGACAAACAGCATCTACACAAACAGCCACCTGAACTACTGTCCACAGAGACAAACAGCATCTACACAAACAGCCACCTGAACTACTGTCCTACAGAGACAAACAGCATCTACAAACAGCCACCTGAACTACTGTCCTACAAAGACAAACAGAATCTACACAAACAGCCACCTGAACTACTGTCCTACAAAGACAAACAGCCACCTGAACTACTGTCCTACAAAGACAAACAGCCACCTGAACTACTGTCCTACAAAGACAAACAGCCACCTGAGCTACTGTCCTACAAAGACAAACAGCCACCCGAACTACTGTCCTACAAAGACAAACAGCCACCTGAACTACTGTCCTACAGAGACAAACAGCATCTACACAAACAGACACCTGAACTACTGTCCTACAAAGACAAACAGCATCTACACAAACAGCCACCTGAACTACTGTGCTACAAAGACAAACAGCATCTACACAAACAGCCACCTGAACTACTGTCCTACAGAGACAAACAGCCACCTGAACTACTGTCCTACAGAGACAAACAGCTACCTGAACTACTGTCCTACAAAGACAAACAGCATCTCCACAAACAGCCACCTAAACTACTGTCCTACAGAGGCAAACAGCATCTACACAAACAGCTACCTGAACTACTGTCCTACAAAGACAAACAGCCACCTGAACTACTGTCCTACAAAGACAAACACACATCTCCACAAACAGCCACCTGAACTACTGTCCTACAGAGGCAAACAGCATCTACACAAACAGCCACCGGAACTACTGTCCTACAAAGACAAACAGCATCTACACAAACAGCCACCTGAACTACTGTCCTACAAAGACAAACAGCATCTACACAAACAGCCACCTGAACTACTGTCCACAGAGACAAACAGCATCTACACAAACAGCCACCTGAACTACTGTCCTACAGAGACAAACAGCATAACTACACAAACAGCCACCTGAACTACTGTCCTACAAAGACAAACAGAATCTACACAAACAGCCACCTGAACTACTGTCCTACAAAGACAAACAGCCACCTGAACTACTGTCCTACAAAGACAAACAGCCACCTGAACTACTGTCCTACAAAGACAAACAGCCACCTGAGCTACTGTCCTACAAAGACAAACAGCCACCCGAACTACTGTCCTACAAAGACAAACAGCCACCTGAACTACTGTCCTACAGAGACAAACAGCATCTACACAAACAGACACCTGAACTACTGTCCTACAAAGACAAACAGCATCTACACAAAAGCCACCTGAACTACTGTGCTACAAAGACAAACAGCATCTACTCAAACAGCCACCTGAACTACTGTCCTACAGAGACAAACAGCCACCTGAACTACTGTCCTACAGAGACAAACAGCTACCTGAACTACTGTCCTACAAAGACAAACAGCATCTCCACAAACAGCCACCTAAACTACTGTCCTACAGAGGCAAACAGCATCTACACAAACAGCTACCTGAACTACTGTCCTACAAAGACAAACAGCCACCTGAACTACTGTCCTACAAAGACAAACAGCATCTCCACAAACAGCCACCTGAACTACTGTCCTACAAAGACAAACAGCATCTACACAAACAGCCACCTGAACTACTGTCCTACAAAGACAAACAGCATCTACACAATCAGCCACCTGAACTACTGTCCTACAGAGACAAACAGCCACCTGAACTACTGTCCTACAAAGACAAACAGCATCTACACAAACAGCCACCTGAACTACTGTCCTACAGAGACAAACAGCCACCTGAACATCCTACAGCAGACAAACAGCCACCTGAACTACTGTCCTACAAAGACAAACAGCATCTCCACAAACAGCCACCTGAACTACTGTCCTACAGAGACAAACAGCATCTACACAAACAGCTACCTGAACTACTGTCCTACAAAGACAAACAGCCACCTGAACTACTGTCCTACAAAGACAAACAGCCACCTACTACTGTCCTACAAAGACAAACAGCCACCTGAACTACTGCCACCTCCTACAAAGACAAACAGCCACCTGACTACTGTCCTACAAAGACAAACAGCCACCTGAACTACTGTCCTACAAAGACAAACAGCCACCTGAACTACTGTCCTACAGAGACAAACAGCATCTACACAAACAGACACCTGAACTACTGTCCTACAAAGACAAACAGCATCTACACAAACAGCCACCTGAACTACTGTGCTACAAAGACAAACAGCATCTACTCAAACAGCCACCTGAACTACTGTCCTACAGAGACAAACAGCCACCTGAACTACTGTCCTACAGAGACAAACAGCTACCTGAACTACTGTCTACAAAGACAAAGACAAACAGCCACCTAAACTACTGTCCTACAGAGGCAAACAGCATCTAAAAACAGCTACCTGAACTACTGTCCTGACAAACAGCCACCTGAACTACTGTCCTACAAAGACAAACAGCATCTACCACAAACAGCCACCTGAACTACTGTCCTACAAAGACAAACAGCATCTACACAAACAGCCACCTGAACTACTGTCCTACAAAGACAAACAGCATCTAACAATCAGCCACCTGAACTACTGTCCTACAGAGACAAACAGCCACCTGAACTACTGTCCTACAAAGACAAACAGCATCTCCACAAACAGCCACCTGAACTACTGTCCTACAGAGACAAACAGCCACCTGCACTACTGTCCTACAGAGACAAACAGCCACCTGAACTACTGTCCTACAAAGACAAACAGCATCTCCACAAACAGCCACCTGAACTACTGTCCTACAGAGGCAAACAGCATCTACACAAACAGCTACCTGAACTACTGTCCTACAAAGACAAACAGCCACCTGAACTACTGTCCTACAAAGACAAACAGCATCTACACAAACAGCCACCTGAACTACTGACAGAGACAAACAGCATCTACACAAACAGCCACCTGAACTACTGTCCTACAAAGACAAACAGACAAACAGCCACCTGAACTACTGTCCTACAAAGACAAACAGCATCTACACAAACAGCCACCTGAACTACTGTCCTACAGAGACAAACAGCATCTACACAAACAGCCACCTGAACTACTGTCCTACAGAGACAAACAGCATCTACACAAACAGCCACCTGAACTACTGTCCTAAAAAGACAAACAGCATCTACACAAACAGCCACCTGAACTACTGTCCTACAAAGACAAACAGCATCTACACAAACAGCCACCTGAACTACTGTCCTACAAAGACAAACAGCATCTACACAAACAGCCACCTGAACTACTGTCCTAAAAGACAAACAGCATCTACACAAACAGCCACCTGAACTACTGTCCTACAAAGACAAACAGCCAACTGAACTACTGTCCTACAAAGACAAACAGCATCTACACAAACAGGGAATCTGAGAAAAAAGCCTTTAAAGTTTGTTTTCTAGTCCATGCATATTAACCATGACCACTGATCTGAACTATGACCCCTAAGTACTGATACTACACTCTGCCTTGGTCTGACCTTAAACAGCTGTCTGGGTAATGAAACAGCAAAGTACAGCATCTAGAAATCTAAATGTGTTGATCCAGATTTATTGTTGTTTTTCTGTTTGATGGAAACACTTTGAGTTCTAACTACATTCCAACTGTATTTAATGGTGTTATGTAGTTGTGTTGTCATGTTGTATTGTAGTAACCCTCAACTGTATTTAATGGTGTTATGTAGTTGTGTTGTCATGTTGTATTGTAGTAACCCTCAACTCTATTTAATGGTGTTATGTAGTTTGTTGTCATGTTGTATTGTAGTACCCCTCAACTGTATTTAATGGTGTTATGTAGTTGTGTTGTCATGTTGTATTGTAGTAACCCTCAACTGTATTTAATGGTGTTATGTAGTTGTGTTGTCATGTTGTATTGTAGTAACCCTCAACTGTATTTAATGGTGTTATGTAGTTGTGTTGTCATGTTGTATTGTAGTAACCCTCAACTGTATTTAATGGTGTTATGTAGTTGTGTTGTCATGTTGTATTGTAGTAACCCTCAACTGTATTTAATGGTGTTATGTAGTTGTGTTGTCATGTTGTATTGTAGTAACCTCAACTGTATTTAATGGTGTTATGTAGTTGTGTTGTCATGTTGTATTGTAGTAACCCTCAACTGTATTTAATGGTGTTATGTAGTTGTGTTGTCATGTTGTATTGTAGTAACCCTCAACTGTATTTAATGGTGTTATGTAGTTGTGTTGTCATGTGTTGTATTGTAGTAACCTCAACTGTATTTAATGGTGTTATGTAGTTGTGTTGTCATGTTGTATTGTAGTAACCTCAACTGTATTTAATGGTGTTATGTAGTTGTGTTGTCATGTTGTATTGTAGTAACCCTCAACTGTATTTAATGGTGTTATGTAGTTGTGTTGTCATGTTGTATTGTAGTAACCCTCAACTGTATTTAATGGTGTTATGTAGTTGTGTTGTCATGTTGTATTGTAGTAACCCTCAACTGTATTTAATGGTGTTATGTAGTTGTGTTGTCATGTTGTGAATGTTGTATTATAGTATGCCTAACCCTCAACATTTTCTGGTGATGGAGAGAGACACAGACAAGACACAGAGACAGCAACAGAATAGGATATGATGGAGAGAGACACCAGACAAGACACAGAGACAGCAACAGAATAGGATATGATGGAGAGAGACACCAGACAAGACACAGAGACAGCAACAGAATAGGATATGATGGAGAGAGACACCAGACAAGACACGGAGACAGCAACAGAATAGGATATGATGGAGAGAGACACCAGACAAGACACGGAGACAGCAACAGAGGAATAGGATGTGATGGAGAGAGACACCAGACAAGACACAGACACAGCAACAGAGGAATAGGATATGATGGAGAGAGACACCAGACAAGACACAGAGACAGCAACAGAGGAATAGGATATGATGGAGAGAGACACCAGACAAGACACAGAGACAGCAACAGAGGAATAGGATGTGATGGAGAGAGACACCAGACAAGACACAGAGACAGCAACAGAAGAATAGGATGTGATAGAGAGAGACACCAGACAAGACACAGACACAGCAACAGACGACACAGAGAAAGTGATGGAGAGAGACAGAAGAATAGATTTAGACAGTTGTAGAATGTATGCCAAGACACATTGTAAGAGCTATAAAGAGAGAGGGAGAGAGAACAGGCAGAACCTGATATGTAAATGAGCAGAGCAAATGAAACTCACTATAGTTGATGATATTCAGACTCTGTTTGTATTGAGAGATAAAAGTTGATGATATTGTTATGTGTATTCATATAGTTGATGATATTGTTATGTGTATTCATATAGTTGATGATATTGTTATGTGTATTCATATAGTTGATGATATTTCTGTGTATTCATATAGTGGATTTATGTTATAATAGTCCTACTCTCCTTAAAATGTTTTTGATATAAATAGATGCGTGGGGTGAATTTGTTCTGTGCCCATCTGTGTGCCCCAGGGTGATCACTCCTACACTATCTAGAATCTAAAAGGGTTCTTTGGCTGTCCTCATAGGAGAACACTTTGTAGAACCATTTTGGGTTCCATGAAGAACCCTTTCCACAGAGGGTTCTACATAGAAGCCAGGAGAATTCTACCTGGAACCCAAAAGCGTCTCCTATGGGGACAGACGGAGGACCTGTTTGGAACCCTTTAGTCTAAGAGTGTACTGTATCATAGGTCTATAGACCAGGGTGATCTCCTACTGTATCATAGGCCTATAGACCAGGGTGATCTCCTACTTATCATAGGTCTATAGACCAGGGTGATCTCCTACTGATCATAGGTCTATAGACCAGGGTGATCTCCTACTGTATCATAGGTCTATAGACCAGGGTGATCTCCTACTGTATCATAGGTCTATAGACTTGTCTTCTCAAAACAGGCTTAAAAAACAACAAGCAACAAACAAACATTTTCTCTTTCTAATCTACTGTTAACACTTTTTACTCAGGGAGGTATTTTGTGTGAAAGAGACAAATAAATATTGTGGAAAGACTAACAACAACTTACACTTCCTCAAAACAGGTTGTGTGTGTTCATTAGTGCCATTTAAAACTGTTGGCATACCAAGCACACCAACATAGAAATAGGACAACTAGAACACCCCCCTAGTCATGCCTTGATCTACAACATCATAGAGAACCAAGGGCTCTCTGTGGTCAGGGCGTGACAGCAACATTTTAAAACTGTTGGCTGTGGAGTAAACTAATGAATACAACCCAGGTTGTAGACGACTCGGCATGTTGATACCTGCCTGATGCTGAAACCTGAACGTAGCCTGAGGGGTAAACTATGATACTAGCTAGATATACTGGTTTTCTAAAGTTAGCCAGCTTCAGTTAACTTCACATTCCAGCTCAGGCCTCACCATAAGAATATACACAACAGAAAATATATCAATGTCTTGACATGTTCTGGTTGTGAATTCAGGCTACAAGGTGAGAATCCTGCCAGGGATTATTGTAAAGTGTGTAGAGACATTAAATGTCTGGTGTAATGTTAGTATAGTGAAGTAAAACACTCCTAACAGTCTACTTCTACTGAGACAGGTTGGTGTCAGTTTAATCATACAACATGGAGCTGACTGGACGTGGTCAAGTCAAATTCAATATATCAACATTCAATATATTATAGTTCTACATTTAACATTTCATATGATAATGTAATTGTATCATAGTTCCTCTACATTTCATATGATAATGTAATTGTATCATAGTTCCTCTACATTTCATATGATAATGTAATTATATCATAGTTCCTCTATAGTGTAGTGGTCCTCTACATTTCATATGATAATGTAATTATATCATAGTTCCTCTATAGTGTAGTGACCCTCTACATTTCATATGATAATGTAATTGTATCATAGTTCCTCTATAGTGTAGTGATGGTGCTGAATTAGGTAGTCTGAGCATAGAGGTAAAGGCTATAACCACGGGGAAGAAACTGTTCAGATTGGGGTCTATAACATCCAATCACAGAGGTTTACAGCAGCTGACAGTTGCAACTTCATTGCTAATAACTCAAACTTCCTTTTTCAGATAAAGACCTCATCTCTGTACAGATGTAGGATCTGAATTTGATCACCCTGTTGCAGGAAAACTAAAACTTGTAGTGTATTTGATGTTTTAAAAGGCTTCTGAAGTTTGTCATTTCCACTTTCCACTTTAAAATGTTAATTATAATCCACATAATTGTTCTGCTGTAGTAAACTGTCTCAAATTAAGATCCTACATCTGTAGCAAAACACCTGTCTTTCATGTGTTCTCCTTTGACGATTTGACATATTTTATTTACTATTGTTTAGGCTGGTTGAATGAGTTGTCTATGAAAGCTACTTCATCTGTAAGAAAACAGACGGCTGCACCAGTGACTGTAAGTTATGTGATTTCTTCATATGAAATTAAAAGTATGTTTGTAGCCTACGCAGTTATAAAATGGCTGTTGAAACTGACACATATTTCTCAGTACATTAGAAGTCAGATAAATGTGTTGAGACGTAGGAAAGATGGGCAAACTCTTGTTGGTCTTGGCTTTCTACACACTATTATAAGGTTAGTCGATGTCAGACATTAAATAGTCAGAGTAGGTTTGAGTTATGATCACTTATCATGCTGACAAACCTGATGGTCTCTGTGAACTGATCTGAACAGGTTTAGACTGGTCATCTATGATATGTAGGTTATATACAGTACATTCTCTGTCCTGCTACTGGTAGGACTATAACATTATGTGAACTGACCTGAACAGGTTTAGACTGGTCATCTATGATATGTAGGTTATACAGTACATTCTCTGTCCTGCTAGACTATAACATTATGTGAACTGATCTGAACAGGTTTAGACTGTCATCTATGATATGTGCTACATTCTCTGGCTACTTAGGACTATAACATTATGTGAACTGACCTGAACAGGTTTAGGCTGGTCATCTATGATATGTAGGTTATATACAGTACATTCTCTGTCCTGCTACTGGTTGGACTATAACATTATGTGAACTGACCTGAACAGGTTTAGGCTGGTCATCTATGATATGTAGGCTATAGCCGTGTTATAGACCTTGATCTGCATATCACTAACAAACTGCTATTATACATTATAACCTAGTCTATTTTACATAATATAACATCTACATATCACTAACAAACCACTACAATACATTATAACCTAGTCTACTTTACATAATATAACATCTACATATCACTAACAAACCACTACTATACATTATAACCTAGTCTACTTTACATAATATAACATCTACATATCACTAACAACCCACTACTATACATTATAACCTAGTCTACTTTACATAATATAACATCTACATATCACTAACAACCCTCTACTATACATTATAACCTAGTCTACTTTACATAATATAACATATCACTAACAACCCACTACTATACATTATAACCTAGTCTACTTTACATAATATAACATCTACACATCACTAATAACCCACTACTATACATTATAACCTAGTCTACTTTACATAATATAACATCTACACATCACTAATAACCCACTACTATACATTATAACCTAGTCTACTCTACATAATATAAAATATCTTACTTGATGCATAAAACCTTTCTGAATGGATCAATGATTTCCCCCTCAGATCAATCATGTCTGTTTTAGCCCTTCTGTCTACATTCTCAGATACATTTATAAAATAACAGATTGAAAGACAATAAATAGCCACTTTTAATGAATAAAAATAAGTTTTAGACATGGCCTTGTGTTGCTGTACTGTCTATAACTACCTTAACAAACAGTGACTTATTATTATTATTATTGTTGCTGTATCTATAATATTATTATTATTGTTGTTGCTGTACTGTCTATAACTACCTTAACAAACAGTTATTATTATTATTATTATTGTTGCTGTACTGTCTATAACTACCTTAACAAACAGTGACTTATTATTATTATTATTATTATTATTATTATTGTTGCTGTACTGTCTATAACTACCTTAACAAACAGTGACTTATTATTATTATTATTATTATTATTATTGTTGCTGTTGCTCTACTGTCTATAACTACCTTAACAAACAGTGACTTATTATTATTATTATTATTATTATTTGTACTGTCTATAACTACCTTAACAAACAGTGACTTATTATTATTATTATTATTATTATTATTATTGTTGCTGTACTGTCTAGAACTACCTTAACAAACAGTGACTTATTATTATTATTATTATTATTATTATTGTTGCTGTACTGTCTATAACTACCTTAACAAACAGTGACTTATTATTATTATTATTATTATTATTATTGTCTATAACTACCTTAACAAACAGTGACTTATTATTATTATTATTGTTGTACTAACAAACAGTGACTTATTATTATTACTGTCTATAACTACCTTAACAAACAGTGACTTATTATTATTATTATTATTGTTGCTGTACTGTCTATAACTACCTTAACAAACAGTGACTTATTATTATTATTATTATTGTTGTCTATAACTACCTTAACAAACAGTGATTATTATTATTATTATTGTTGCTGTACTGTCTATAACTACCTTAACAAACAGTGACTTATTATTATTACAGACAGTTACCATGGAGATGAAATGTCACAACTTCGTTTTCATGTGATGCATTAAATCATCTGATTGTTTCTGTGTCTGTTAATAAATGTTTTATAAGAGAAAATTAATAAATGATAACAATTAACATTAAATAATTACTGTGTTAACCACAACCAACATTTTGGATCTCTGTTTAGGGGTCAGTGCTCTAAAATGAGTCTCTCTGGGGAGAGAGAGGAGGGGGGCCCTGCCTCTAAAATGAGTCTCTCTGGGGAGAGAGAGGAGGGGGGCCCTGCCTCTAAAATGAGTGTCTCTGGGGAGAGAGAGGAGGGTGGCCCTGCCTCTAAAATGAGTCTCTCTGGGGAACATGACACTAAAGCTAAGAGGTGAGATGTCAATTTTTTGATATCATTATTATGAGTTTTTTTCCCAAAATGTTCACATTTGTTTATTAATCAGAAATGGTTGCTTATGGGTACCTTCAATATTACTGTTCTCAGATTTTTAACTAATAGATTTTAGATGGGGATATATATATATACACGTAGCTATCTTAATTAAGATGAAAGCACTTACTGTAAATCACTCTGGATAAGAGCATCTGCTAAATCAGGGTTCTCAATCCGGGGTCTGTGGAGGTACTGCAGGGGTTCTCAATCCGGGGTCTGTGGAGGTACTGCAGGGGTTCTCAATCCGGGGTCTGTGGAGGTACTGCAGGGGTTCTCAATCCGGGGTCTGTGGAGGTACTGCAGGGGTTCTCAATCCGGGGTCTGTGGAGGTACTGCAGGGGTTCTCAATCCTGGGTCTGTGGAGGTACTGCAGGGGTTCTCAATCCGGGGGTCTGGGGAGGTACTGCAGGGGTTCTCAATCCGGGGTCTGTGGAGGTACTGCAGGGGTTCTCAATCCGGGGTCTGTGGAGGTACTGCAGGGGTTCTCAATCCGGGGTCTGTGGAGGTACTGCAGGGGTTCTCAATCTGGGGTCTGTCTGTAGGGGTTCTCAATCCGGGGTCTGTGGAGGTACTGTAGGGGTTCTCAATCCGGGGTCTGTGGAGGAACTGCAGGGGTTCTCAATCCGGGGTCTGGGGAGGTACTGCAGGGGTTCTCAATCCGGGGTCTGTGGAGGTACTGCAGGGGTTCTCAATCCGGGGTCTGTGGAGGTACTGCAGGGGTTCTCAATCCGGGGTCTGTGGAGGTACTGCAGGGGTTCTCAAACCGGGGTCTGTGGAGGTACTGCAGGGGTTCTCAATCCGGTGTCTGTGAAGGTACTGCAGGGGTTCTCAATCCGGGGTCTGGGGAGGTACTGCATGGGTTCTCAATCCGGGGTCGGCAGTGGTACTGCAGGGGTTCTCAATCTGGGGTCTGTGGAGGTACTGCAGGGGTTCTCAAACCGGGGTCTGTGGAGGTACTGCAGGGGTTCTCAAACCGGGGTCTGTGGAGGTACTGCAGGGGTTCTCAATCCGGGGTCTGTGGAGGTATTGCAGGGGTTCTCAATCCGGGGTCTGTGGAGGTACTGCAGGGGTTCCATGGCACCCTGACTGTACTCGTTGCAATGTCAGACATTTGATAGGATTTTTCACACGACCACTTTGCCTTCTCTTAATTATTGACTAATATAATGGAATGCATCTTTTAGACAATATAACCGTTATATCAACACTTCCATTTTACAACTCTAAATAGCTTTGGCATAGTAGGTGTCATGTCCCTTGCCAATAATGTTGCCAATAATGTTGCCCACAACGTTGCATTCAATGTTCATATTCATTGAACACATATTACACCCTAGATGCCTTCAAATGCCCCATTTATATCCATCCCCAATTTAGGATTATTATTTAACAACATGATGTTGCGCTCCAAAGGGAGAACTTGAAATAACATGATGTAGATAATTAATTCATCAGAAGAACAACGTGTTTATTATTATACACTCTTAGAAAAGAAGGTTCCTTCTAGAACCAAAAAGGCTTCTATCACTTCCTTAATATATGGAACCACTAAAACATTATATATATATTTGGGTTCAGTGAAGAAGAACCTCTAGAGTTCTGATCAACGGAAGGTTAATGTTTAGAGGATGTGAATCAAGCAGCCTTCCAGTCATCAGATCACTTCTGGTGGGTTTTTTCCCGGCCCGGGATTTGAATCAGCCACCTTTTGGCCACAGCACCAAAACCTGAGTTAATCAGCCAAAATGAAGTCAAATTGCTGTGGTAAATGGTATGACTTATTACAATTATTATACATAAATCATTGCCAAAAGCACAAGACATACTGTTGCATGTAGGTCTATATTATTAATGTATTGATCATATCAAATATCAAAACATTATTTTAACTACTCAAAGCAATTACATGTGGAGCAGGAACCACTGACTCACTGCATTATTCTATAGTATTATCAAGACACCTGCTGTTAACTCTTAACTACTTAGGACAGCTGCTGTTAACACTTAACTACCTTAACTACTTAGGACACCTGCTGCTAACTCTTAACTACTTAGGACAGCTGCTGTTAACTCTTAACTACTTAGGACACCTGCTGTTAACTCTTAACTACTTAGGACAGCTGCTGTTAACTCTTAACTACTTACTTAGGACAGCTCACGAAACCTAAATATCTGCCGACTAGGTGGGACTAGAGACTTCATGCATAGTTACCCACCCACTTATACCCATAAGTGTAAAATGTCTTTATTCTCAGTGTAACAGTATAACTTTAGACCGTCCCCTGTTGCCCATACCCGGGCACTAACCAGGGACCCTCTGCACACATCAACAACAGTCACCCTCGAAGCATTGTTACCCATCGCTCCACAAAAGCCGCGGCCCTTGCAGAGGGGAACCACTACTTCTAAGGTCTCAGAGCAAGTGACGTCACCGATTAAAAGCCATTTAGCGCGCACCGTTTCACATCCGTTACATCAGCACTTAACGACCAATTTTCTTCTGAGACACTTTGTGGATATGGTCCCAGATCTCAACATATTGTTATAAAAAAAATTAAAATGTTTGTTTTACATAATAATAAAAAAATTATATTACTAATGTAACCCACTGTAAAGACTGGGTTTAGTTGATTGTGCTGCACTGCGCGCGTCCACGAACAGAACCGTCCGCGTCCCCGTACAGAACCGTCCGCGTCCCCGTACAGAACTGTCCGCGTTTGTTCGGTGTGGCGGAAAGCATATTGTCCGGTTACGCGCAGAGTGGACTGAGGTGATCTTGGGGAATAACGACGGAGTTTGTTACAGTGTTGAGACGCCGAAGTTTATTGTTCAATTTGCTTTTTTTCTTTACGGTCAGGGACATTATGAGTGTAGCCAGATCCTTTTCAATCTCTGTCCTTGTTTCATTTTGTGGTTCACCGGATTCATCATCATCGAGATGAGGGACAGAAACGACCTGCTAGCCAGTCGGTACAGCTCGGTAATCTAGCTAGCTACTCTACCAGCAGCATCCTAGTTATCCTAGCTAGTCGGTACAGCTCGGTAAACTAGCTAGCTACTCTACCAGCAGCATCCTAGTTATCCTAGCTAGTCAGTACAGCTCGGTAATCTACCTAGCTACTCTACCAGCAGCATCCTAGTTACCATAGCTACCACTACATCATCACCGGCTCCCCGGTTGTTTCTTCCACCTGTTAAATCCCGGTGAGGCTTCTCCCTCTCTCGTTGACGGATGCTGGCTACCTCTGTCCGGTTCTCCTCTCTTCACTAGATGGATGGTAACTTTAGTATTTAACCCGTCTGTGTCCAAGGACCAAACTTTTGAATATTATTTTCAGGACGCCTCAATAGCAGGTATTGAACCCCGGGTAAATAATCACTAGTCAGAACTTCAACCTCAGTATACCTTCATTATAAAACTCATCTTAATATCTGATATTGTGAGTAAACAACCTCGAGAGTGCGTCTTCCAGCCCTCCAATAAATTACATCATTCAACCCTCCCGGTTAGTAAATTTACCTCAACATGCCCCCGGAGAAGGCAGAGTAACGACACCAGCCTTTTAGCGGGGCTGACAGACTGACTACAACGCTCGCGTCGATAAATTAATTTTGTTATTAAAAATGACACACTGCTCGCGTCATTAACTAACGTCTGGAAGTCAGTTCTATTTGTGACGCAGATCGCGCTGCATCTCCTCATTGGTTTAGAGAAGCAGGTACCCACGTGGCATCTCCTCATTTAGCAAAAAAACATAACTTAACATAAACTTAACTTCTTTAAACAATAAAAGTTAATTTACGAACATTTCTGACAATTGATATATAGCGTTATGGAATGAAACTCTTCTTATGTTTCCCCATCTGAGCTCAGAGTAGATGAGAGATGTAATGTTTGTCTCTGTTGTGTTGAAGTCCAATCAAGCAGGAGAGACCAGCCTCCCCTGTTCCCAGCTGTGTGTCCATGAAGAGTGACCGGTCTATGCGTCAACCTATACAGTTTAGAGAGGGAGACTTTTCTACTGAACAAAGGTAAGAAGAACTCATGGGTCCTGGTCAGTGAGTTAAACAACACTGTCTCTAGTCATTTCTCCTCTCCCATTTTCCCATTTATTGTTGTTGTTTTCATAATCCATAGGCTAATCATTTTGTCTATTTTCATAGTCCTAAAACAAAATTAAACAAACACAACATTGACTCAGTACTGGTTCTCCTTATAGTCTCATTATTACCTCAACTACCTGGTACCCTGCACATTGACTCAGTACTGGTTCTCCTTATAGTCTCATTATTACCTCAACTACCTGGTACCCTGCACATTGACTCAGTACTGGTACTCCTTATAGTCTCATTATTACCTCAACTACCTGGTACCCTGCACATTGACTCAGTACTGGTTCTCCTTATAGTCTCATTATTACCTCAACTACCTGGTACCCTGCACATTGACTCAGTACTGGTACTCCTTATAGTCTCATTATTACCTCAACTACCTGGTACCCTGCACTCATTGACTCAGTACTGGTTCTCCTTATAGTCTCATTATTACCTCAACTACCTGGTACCCTGCACATTGACTCAGTACTGGTTCTCCTTATAGTCTCATTATTACCTCAACTACCTGGTACCCTGCACATTGACTCAGTACTGGTTCTCCTTATAGTCTCATTATTACCTCAACTACCTGGTACCCTGCACATTGACTCAGTACTGGTTCTCCTTATAGTCTCATTATTACCTCAACTACCTGGTACCCTGCACATTGACTCAGTACTGGTACTCCTTATAGTCTCATTATTACCTCAACTACCTGGTACCCTGCACATTGACTCAGTACTGGTTCTCCTTATAGTCTCAGTATTACCTCAACTACCTGGTACCCTGCACATTGACTCAGTACTGGTACTCCTTATAGTCTCATTATTACCTCAACTACCTGGTACCCTGTACATTGACTCAGTACTGGTACTCCTTATAGTCTCATTATTACCTCAACTACCTGGTACCCTGCACATTGACTCAGTACTGGTTCTCCTTATAGTCTCAGTATTACCTCAACTACCTGGTACCCTGCACATTGACTCAGTACTGGTTCTCCTTATAGTCTCATTATTACCTCAACTACCTGGTACCCTGCACATTGACTCAGTACTGGTACTCCTTATAGTCTCATTATTACCTCAACTACCTGGTACCCTGCACATTGACTCAGTACTGGTTACTCCTTATAGTCTCATTATTACCTCAACTACCTGGTACCCTGCACATTGACTCAGTACTGGTCTCCTTATAGTCTCATTATTACCTCAACTACCTGGTACCCTGCACATTGACTCAGTACTGGTACTCCTTATAGTCTCATTATTACCTCAACTACCTGGTACCCTGCACATTGACTCAGTACTGGTTCTCCTTATAGTCTCATTATTACCTCAACTACCTGGTACCCTGCACATTGACTCAGTACTGGTTCTCCTTATAGTCTCATTATTACCTCAACTACCTGGTACCCTGCACATTGACTCAGTACTGGTTCTCCTTATAGTCTCATTATTACCTCAACTACCTGGTACCCTGCACATAGACTCAGTACTGGTACTCCTTATAGTCTCATTATTACCTCAACTACCTGGTACCCTGCACATTGACTCAGTACTGGTTCTCCTTATAGTCTCAGTATTACCTCAACTACCTGGTACCCTGCACATTGACTCAGTACTGGTTCTCATTATAGTCTCATTATTACCTCAACTACCTGGTACCCTGCACATTGACTCAGTACTGATACTCCTTATAGCCTCATTATTACCTCAACTACCTGGTACCCTGCACATTGACTCAGTACTGGTACTCCTTATAGTCTCATTATTACCTCAACTACCTGGTACCCTGCACATTGACTCAGTACTGGTACTCCTTATAGTCTCATTATTACCTCAACTACCTGGTACCCTGCACATTGACTCAGTACTGATACTCCTTATAGTCTCATTATTACCTCAACTACCTGGTACCCTGCACATTGACTCAGTACTGGTACTCCTTATAGCCTCATTATTACCTCAACTACCTGGTACCCTGCACATTGACTCAGTACTGGTACTCCTTATAGTCTCATTATTACCTCAACTACCTGGTACCCTGCACATTGACTCAGTACTGGTTCTCCTTATAGTCTCATTATTACCTCAACTACCTGGTACCCTGCACATTGACTCAGTACTGGTACTCCTTATAGTCTCATTATTACCTCAACTACCTGATACCCTGCACATTGACTCAGTACTGGTTCTCCTTATAGTCTCATTATTACCTCAACTACCTGGTACCCTGCACATTGACTCAGTACTGGTTCTCCTTATAGTCTCATTATTACCTCAACTACCTGGTACCCTGCACATTGACTCAGTACTGGTTCTCCTTATAGTCTCATTATTTTTATTTTGTGTTACTATTTCCAAGGTTTAAGGGCAACGTAGCACGTCTGGTGAACAGGGCAGAGTCCCATATCATCAGGCAAACCAGTAGAAACTGGATCAGCAGCACAACAAGGTAACACGTCCGGATCATGTATCAATACTGATAGTATAGAAAGAAAGGGAGCACTGCTCTCAGATCAGCTTTCTCCATTCAAATATTTCCTTAACATTATAATTATGTCACAATACTGACCACAGATTAGCTTCTATTATCACCTATAGTTTCAAAGATTGAGGAGACTTATTCTAATGCTTACCCAATTAAAATGCAGTAAATCCCAGATTTGACACATCATTGTGTTCATGTTACACATCATTAAATATATTGAGACAAATTACAGAGTAGCCTACAAGTAGCAAAATAGAACTCAATATATGGAACAATATGATTGAAATAGGCCTAAAGCCAACTGTTCATAGTTTAATGCAGTCATCTCGGTTTTCATTTGAAGCAAATTTGTAGAAGTCCCTTGTTTGAATCAATTGCAAAGACATTGTCAACTTTGTTCTGAATGTATCGGTGTCACAGAGAGACGGATAAACCATGTGATTCTATGTTTAGCAGAGATCTTCTGTGTATAAAGTCATGCGGAAGGGCAAAAAATTATCTAACAACTCACTCAGCTGATCTACGAGTGGTGTTAGTTTACTCAGCTGTTCTAGTGGTCTGAGGCAGGTGTTATATTACTCAGCTGTTCTAGTGGTCTGAGGCAGGTGTTATATTACTCAGCTGTTCTAGTGGTCTGAGGCAGGTGTTATATTACTCAGCTGTTCTAGTGGTCTGAGGCAGGTGGTAGATTACTCAGCTGTTCTAGTGGTCTGAGGCAGGTGGTAGTTTACTCAGCTGTTCTAGTGGTCTGAGGCAGGTGTTATATTACTCAGCTGTTCTAGTGGTCTGAGGCAGGTGTTAGATTACTCAGCTGTTCTAGTGGTCTGAGGCAGGTGTTAGATTACTCAGCTGTTCTAGTGGTCTGAGGCAGGTGGTAGATTACTCAGCTGTTCTAGTGGTCTGAGGCAGGTGGTAGTTTACTCAGCTGTTCTAGTGGTCTGAGGAAGGTGTTAGTTTACTCAGCTGTTCTAGTGGTCTGAGGCAGGTGTTATATTACTCAGCTGTTCTAGTGGTCTGAGGCAGGTGTTAGTTTACTCAGCTGTTCTAGTGGTCTGAGGCAGGTGGTAGATTATTCAGCTGTTCTAGTGGTCTGAGGCAGGTGGTAGATTATTCAGCTGTTCTAGTGGTCTGAGGCAGGTGGTAGTTTACTCAGCTGTTCTAGTGGTCTGAGGAAGGTGTTAGTTTACTCAGCTGTTCTAGTGGTCTGAGGCAGGTGTTAGATTACTCAGCTGTTCTAGTGGTCTGAGGCAGGTGTTAGATTACTCAGCTGTTCTAGTGGTCTGAGGCAGGTGGTAGATTATTCAGATGTTCTAGTGGTCTGAGACAGGTGTTAGATTACTCAGCTGTTCTAGTGGTCTGAGGCAGGTGTTAGATTACTCAGCTGTTCTAGTGGTCTGAGGCAGGTGTTATATTACTCAGCTGTTCTAGTGGTCTGAGGCAGGTGTTATATTACTCAGCTGTTCTAGTGGTCTGAGGCAGGTGTTAGTTTACTCAGCTGTTCTAGTGGTCTGAGGCAGGTGTTAGATTACTCAGCTGTTCTAGTGGTCTGAGGCAGATGTTAGTTTACTCAGCTATTCTAGTGGTCTGAGGCAGGTGTTAGTTTACTCAGCTATTCTAGTGGTCTGAGGTGTTAGTTTACTCAGCTGTTCTAGTGGTCTGAGGCAGGTGGTAGATTATTCAGCTGTTCTAGTGGTCTGAGACAGGTGTTAGATTACTCAGCTGTTCTAGTGGTCTGAGGCAGGTGGTAGATTACTCAGCTGTTCTAGTGGTCTGAGGCAGGTGTTAGATTACTCAGCTGTTCTAGTGGTCTGAGGCAGGTGGTAGATTACTCAGCTGTTCTAGTGGTCTGAGGCAGGTGTTAGATTACTCAGCTGTTCTAGTGGTCTGAGGCAGGTGTTAGATTACTCAGCTGTTCTAGTGGTCTGAGGGCAGGTGGTAGATTACTCAGCTGTTCTAGTGGTCTGAGGCAGGTGGTAGATTACTCAGATGATCTAGTGGTCTGAGGCACACGTGTATCATTTGTACAGTTCTTTATTAAAAATGCAGTTATTTGTTACATTTGATGTATGACTGATATATATGATATATATTATTACTGTGTTAAACCTAGCAGTACTACTGATTTCTCTGAGAGTGAGGCAGATATATATTATTACTGTGTAAAACCTAGCAGTACTACTGATTTCTCTGAGAGTGAGGCAGATATATATTATTACTGTGTAAAACCTAGCAGTACTACTGATTTCTCTGAGAATGAGGCAGATATATATTATTACTGTATAAAACCTAGCAGTACTACTGATTTCTCTGAGAGTGAGACAGATATGTAGCACTTAAGAAAAAAACATGTTTATTTGTCTTTTTGAAAGGAAACCATCAAGTGATAGATTTTAAACAAATGCATGTCTGTCATTGAACAACCCCATGCCGTGATTAGATAGTGGAAAAAAACACCAATCTTTTTCATAATTTCTTTAAATAATAAAAGCTAATTTAGATAATTTTCTGAAAAAATAAATACTCCTGGTATATACCAGGTATCTAAACACAGAGTAAATACTCCTGGTATATACCAGGTATCTAATCACAGAGTAAATACTCCTGGTATATACCAGGTATCACTCCTGGTATATACCAGGTATCTCACAGAGTAAATACTCCTGGTATATACCAGGTATCTAATCACAGAGTAAATACTCCTGGTATATACCAGGTATCTAATCACAGAGTAAATACTCCTGGTATATACCAGGTATCTAAACACAGAGTAAATACTCCTGGTATATACCAGGTATCTAATCACAGAGTAAATACCAGGTATCTTACACAGAGTAAATACTCCTGGTATATACCAGGGAATTAAACACAGAGTAAATACTCCTGGTATATACCAGGTTTCTAATCACAGAGTAAATACTCCTGATATTGATACAAATAGCGTGTTTGTGTTCAAAATGTTAAACACAGGTTCTACAAATCCCAGAGCACAAAACAGACAAGGTTTTAAAAATCTAACTTTTAAAAGGTTGTATTCTGTTAACTCATACCCAAGTAAAACTGAATGCTCTTCAACTGATCGCTGCCTGCACCCGCCCACCTGACTAGCATCACTACTCTGGACGGCTCTGACTTAGAATACGTGGACAACTACAAATACCCACCCGACTAGCATCACTACTCTGGACGGTTCTGACTTAGAATACGTGGACAACTACAGATACCCACCCGACTAGCATCACTACTCTGGACGGTTCTGACTTAGAATACGTGGACAACTACAGATACCCACCCGACTAGCATTACTACTCTGGACGGTTCTGACTTAGAATACGTGGACAACTACAAATACCTGGGTGTCTGGTTAGACTGTAAACTCTCCTTCCAGACTCACATTAAGCATCTCCAATCCAAAATTAAATCTAGAATCAGCTTCCTATTTCGCAACAAAGCCTCCTTCACTCATGCTGCCAAACATACCCTCGTAAAACTGACTAGCCTACCGACTGTCATTTACAAAATAGCCTCCAACACTCTACTCAGCAAATCGAATGCAGTCTATCACAGTGCCATCCGTTTTGTCACCAAAGCCCCATATACTACCCACCACGGCGACCTGTATGCTGTTGTTGGCTGGTCCTCACTACACATTCGCCGCCAAACCCACTGGCTCCAGGTTATCTGTAAGTCTTTGCTAGGTAAAGCCACGCTTTATCTCAGCTCACTGGTCACCATAGCAACACCCACTTGTAGCACGCGCTCCAGCAGGTATAGTTCACTGGTCATCCCCAAAGCCAACACCACTATGGCCTCTCTATTGCCTTAATTCCCTAATCGTACTACATCTGCACTGAACATAGATTGTTCTATTGTGTTACAGTCCGTTTGCTAATCCCTTTCTATTGTGTTACTGACTGTCCGTTTGCTAATCCCTTTCTATTGTGTTACTGACTGTCCGTTTGCTAATCCCTTTCTATTGTGTTTCCGACTGTCCGTTTGCTAATCCCTTTCTATTGTGTTACCGACTGTCCGTTTGCTAATCCCTTTCTATTGTGTTACCGACTGTCCGTTTGCTAATCCCTTTCTATTGTGTTACCGACTGTCTGTTTGCTAATCCCTTTCTATTGTGTTACCGACTGTCCGTTTGCTAATCCCTTTCTATTGTGTTACCGACTGTCCGTTTGCTAATCCCTTTCTATTGTGTTACCGACTCCGTTTCTAATCCCTTTCTATTGTTACCGAATCCCTTTCTATTGTGTTACCGACTGTCCGTTTGCTAATCCCTTTCTATTGTGTTACCGACTGTCCGTTTGCTAATCCCTTTCTATTGTGTTACCGACTGTCCGTTTGCTAATCCCTTTCTATTGTGTTACCGACTGTCCGTTTGCTAATCCCTTTCTATTGTGTTACCGACTGTCCGTTTGCTAATCCCTTTCTATTGTGTTACCGACTGTCCGTTTGCTAATCCCTTTCTATTGTGTTACCGACTGTCCGTTTGCTAATCCCTTTCTATTGTGTTACCGACTGTCCGTTTGCTAATCCCTTTCTATTGTGTTACCACCTGTCCGTTTGCTAATCCCTTTCTATTGTGTTACCGACTGTCCGTTTGCTAATCCCTTTCTATTGTGTTACCGACTGTCCGTTTGCTAATCCATTTACATTTACATTTAAGTCATTTAGCAGACGCTCTTATCCAGAGCGACTTACAAATTGGTGCGTTCACCTTAAGACATCCAGTGGAACAGCCACTTTACAATAGTGCATCTAAATCTTTTAAGGGGGGAGGGGGTGAGAAGGATTACTTTATCCTATCCTAGGTATTCCTGAAAGAGGTGGGGTTTCAGGTGTCTCCGGAAGGTGGTGATTGACTCCGCTGTCCTGGCGTCGTGAGGGAGTTTGTTCCACCATTGGGGGGCCAGAGCAGCGAACAGTTTTGACTGGGCTGCGCGGGAACTGTACTTCCTCAGTGGTAATCCCTTTCTATTGTGTTACCGACTGTCCGTTTGCTAATCCCTTTCTATTGTGTTACCGACTGTCCGTTTGCTAATCCCTTTCTATTGTGTTACCGACTGTCCGTTTGCTAATCCCTTTCTATTGTGTTACTGACTGTCCGTTTGCTAATCCCTTTCTATTGTGTTACTGACTGTCCGTTTGCTAATCCCTTTCTATTGTGTTACCGACTGTCCGTTTGCTAATCCCTTTCTATTGTTACCGACTGTCCGTTTGCTAATCCCTTTCTATTGTTACCGACTGTCCGTTTGCTAATCCCTTTCTATTGTGTTACCGACTGTCCGTTTGCTAATCCCTTTCTATTGTTACCGACTGTCCGTTTGCTAATCCCTTTCTATTGTTACTGACTGTCCGTTTGCTAATCCCTTTCTATTGTGTTACTGACTGTCCGTTTGCTAATCCCTTTCTATTGTGTTACTGACTGTCCGTTTGCTAATCCCTTTCTATTGTGTTACCGACTGTCCGTTTGCTAATCCCTTTCTATTGTGTTACAGTCCGTTTGCTAATCCCTTTCTATTGTGTTACAGTCCGTTTGCTAATCCCTTTCTATTGTTACCGACTGTCCGTTTGCTAATCCCTTTCTATTGTTACTGACTGTCCGTTTGCTAATCCCTTTCTATTGTGTTACTGACTGTCCGTTTGCTAATCCCTTTCTATTGTGTTACAGTCCGTTTGCTAATCCCTTTCTATTGTGTTACTGACTGTCCGTTTGCTAATCCCTTTCTATTGTGTTACCGACTGTCCGTTTGCTAATCCCTTTCTATTGTGTTACCGACTGTCCATTTGCTAATCCCTTTCTATTGTGTTACAGTCCGTTTGCTAATCCCTTTCTATTGTGTTACTGACTGTCCGTTTGCTAATCCCTTTCTATTGTGTTACCGACTGTCCGTTTGCTAATCCCTTTCTATTGTGTTATCGACTGTCCGTTTGCTAATCCCTTTCTATTGTGTTACCGACTGTCCGTTTGCTAATCCCTTTCTATTGTGTTACCGACTGTCCGTTTGCTAATCCCTTTCTATTGTGTTACTGACTGTCCGTTTGCTAATCCCTTTCTATTGTGTTACTGACTGTCCGTTTGCTAATCCCTTTCTATTGTGTTACCGACTGTCCGTTTGCTAATCCCTTTCTATTGTTACCGACTGTCCGTTTGCTAATCCCTTTCTATTGTTACCGACTGTCCGTTTGCTAATCCCTTTCTATTGTGTTACCGACTGTCCGTTTGCTAATCCCTTTCTATTGTTACCGACTGTCCATTTGCTAATCCCTTTCTATTGTGTTACCGACTGTCCGTTTGCTAATCCCTTTCTATTGTGTTACTGACTGTCCGTTTGCTAATCCCTTTCTATTGTGTTACTGACTGTCCGTTTGCTAATCCCTTTCTATTGTGTTACCGACTGTCCGTTTGCTAATCCCTTTCTATTGTGTTACCGACTGTCCATTTGCTAATCCCTTTCTATTGTGTTACAGTCCGTTTGCTAATCCCTTTCTATTGTGTTACTGACTGTCCGTTTGCTAATCCCTTTCTATTGTGTTACCGACTGTCCGTTTGCTAATCCCTTTCTATTGTGTTATCGACTGTCCGTTTGCTAATCCCTTTCTATTGTGTTACAGACTGTCTGTTTGCTAATCCCTTTCTATTGTTACCGACTGTCCGTTTGCTAATCCCTTTCTATTGTGTTACTGACTGTCCGTTTGCTAATCCCTTTCTATTGTGTTACCGACTGTCCGTTTGCTAATCCCTTTCTATTGTGTTACAGACTGTCCGTTTGCTAATCCCTTTCTATTATGTTACTGACTGTCCGTTTGCTAATCCCTTTCTATTGTGTTACCGACTGTCCGTTTGCTAATCCCTTTCTATTGTGTTACCGACTGTCCGTTTGCTAATCCCATGTGTAACTCTAAATTGTTGTTTTTGTCTGCTTTGCTTTATCTTGGCCAGGTCGCAGTTGTAAATTTAAACTTGTCCTTAATAGGCCAACCTGGTTAAATTAAGGTGAAATAAAATGATAAATTAATAACTTAATTACCAATTATTAGAAGGAAAACTATTTCACTCATATTTTAATACATTTTAGGTCAGATTTCATATAAACCTGTAAACACTAGACAGATACTTTAAGGGTTTTTAGCTCAATCATCTGAGCTGGAGTTTACAAACACAACACATAAAGCCAACACATAAACAAATGTAGTCCCAGATATAAATCAAATTGGTGACATACACATGATTAGCAGATGTTATTGGTCACATACACAGGGTTAGCAGATGTTATTGGTCACATACACATGGTTAGCAGATGTTATTGGTCACATACACAGGGTTAGCAGATGTTATTGGTCACATACACAGGGTTAGCAGATGTTATTGGTCACATACACAGGGTTAGCAGATGTTATTGGTCACATACACAGGGTTAGCAGATGTTATTGGTCACATACACAGGGTTAGCAGATGTTATTGGTCACATACACAGGGTTAGCAGATGTTATTGGTCACATACACATGGTTAGCAGATGATATTGGTCACATACACAGGGTCACATACACAGGGTTAGCAGATGTTATTGGTCACATACACATGGTTAGCAGATGATATTGGATATTGGCGACATACACATGATTAGCAGATGTTATTGGTCACATACACAGGGTTAGCAGATGTTATTGGTTACATACACAGGGTTAGCAGATGTTATTGGTCACATACACAGGGTTAGCAGATGTTATTGGTCACATACACAGGGTTAGCAGATGTTATTGGTCACATACACATGGTTAACAGATGTTATATGTCACATACACGTGGTTAGCAGATGTTATTGGTCACATACACATGGTTAGCAGATGTTATTGGTTACATACACAGGGTTAGCAGATGTTTTTGGTTACATACACATGGTTAGCAGATGTTATTGGTCACATACACATGGTTAGCAGATGTTATTGGTCACATACACAGGGTTAGCAGATGTTATTGGTCACATACACAGGGTTAGCAGATGTTATTGGTCACATACACAGGGTTAGCAGATGTTATTGGTCACATACACATGGTTAGCAGATGTTATTGGTCACATACACAGGGTTAGCAGATGTTATTGGTCACATACACATGGATAGCAGATGTTATTGGTCACATACACATGGTTAGCAGATGTTATTGGTCACATACACATGGTTAGCAGATGTTATTGGTCACATACACAGGGTTAGCAGATGTTATTGGTCACATACACAGGGTTAGCAGATGTTATTGGTCACATACACATGGTTAGCAGATGTTATTTACAATGTCTGCCTAGGAACAGTGGTTAACTGCCTTGTTGAGGGGCAGATTTTTACCTTGTCAGCTCAGGGATTCAATCTAGCAACCTTTCGGTTACTGGCCCAACACTCTAACCACGAGGCTACCTGCCACCTCTACACTCTAACCACTAGGCTACCTGCCACCTCTACACTCTAACCACAAGGCTACCTGCCATCTCTACACTCTAACCACAAGGCGACCTGCCACCTCTACACTCTAACCACAAGGCGACCTGCCACCTCTACACTCTAACCATGAGGCTACCTACCATCTCTACACTCTAACCACTAGGCTACCTGCCACCTCTACACTCTAACCACAAGGCTACCTGCCACCTCTACACTCTAACCACGAGGCTACCTGCCACCTCTACACTCTAACCACAAGGCTACCTGCCACCTCTACACTCTAACCACAAGGCGAACTGCCACCTCTACACTCTAACCATGAGGCTACCTACCATCTCTACACTCTAACCACTAGGCTACCTGCCACCTCTACACTCTAACCACAAGGCTACCTGCCATCTCTACACTCTAACCACAAGGCGACCTGCCACCTCTACACTCTAACCACAAGGCTACCTGCCGCCACAGACATACATGGTATCACTTGTTATACATAATTATTATACATAAATCATTGCCAAAAGCACAAGACATACTGTTGCATGTTGGTCTATATTATTAATGGATTGATCATATAGAAATATAAAACATTCTTTTAACTACTACAATGCAATTACATGTGGCTCAGGAACCACTGACTCACTGCATTATTCTATAGTATTATCAAGACACCTGCTGTTAACTCTTAACTACTTAGGACAGCTCACCAGGTGTCTTAAATATCGCGTACAGAACTGTCCGCGTCCCCGTACAGAACTGTCCGCGTCCACGTTCGGTGTGGCGCCAAGCCGGTTACGCGCAGAGTGGACTGAGGTGATCTTGTGGAATAACGACGGAGTTTGTTACAGTGTTGAGACACCGAAGTTTATTGTTCAATTTGCTTTTTTCTTTACGGTCAGGGACAGTATGAGTGTAGACAGATCCTTTTCACTCTCTATCCTTGTTTCAATTTGTGTTTCACCGGATTCATCATCGAGAGGAGGGACAGACGAACGACCTGCTAACTAACCAAGCTAGTCGGTACAGCTCGGTAATCTAGCTAGCTACTCTACCAGCAGCATCCTAGTTATCCTAGCTAGTCGGTACAGCTCGGTAAACTAGCTAGCTACTCTACCAGCAGCATCCTAGTTACCATAGCTACTCGGTACAGCTCGGTAAGCTAGCTAGCTACTCTACCAGCAGCATCCTAGTTACCATAGCTACCACTACATCATCACCGGCTGTCTGCATTTCTTGTAGACCGATGGAGCTCCCCGGTTGTTTCTTCCACCTGTTAAATCCCGGTGAGGCTTCTCCCTCTCTCGTTGACGGATGCTGGCTACCTCTGTCCGGTTCTCCTCTCTTCACTAGATGGACGGTAACTTTAGTGTTTAACCCGTCTGTGTCCAAGGACCAAACTTTTGAATATTATTTTCAGGACGCCTCAATAGCAGGTATTGAACCCCGGGTAAATAATCACTAGTCAGAACCTCAACCTCAGTATACCTTCATTATAAAAATCATCTTAATATCTGATATTGTGAGTAAACAACCTCGAGAGTGCGTCTTCCAGCCCTCTAATAAATTACATAATTCAACCCTCCCGGTTAGTAAATTTACCTCAACATCCCCCGGAGAAGGCAGAGTAACGACACCAGCCTTTTAGCGGGGCTGACAGACTGACTACAACGCTCGCGTCGATAAATTAATCTCGTCATTAAAAATGACACACTGCTCGCGCCGTTAACTAACGTCTGGAAGTCAGTTCTATTTGTGAAACTCTTCTTATGTTTCCCCATCTGAGCTCAGAGTAGATGAGAGATAACTAACGTCTGGAAGTCAGTTCTATTTGTGAAACTCTTCTTATGTTTCCCCATCTGAGCTCAGAGTAGATGAGAGATGTAATGTTTGTCTCTGTTGTGTTGAAGCCCAATCAAGCAGGAGAGACCAGCCTCCCCTGTTCCCAGCTGTGTGTCCATGAAGAGTGACTGGTCTATGCATCTACCTGAGGTGTTTAGAGAGGGAGACTTTTCTACTGAACAAAGGTAAGAAGAACTCATGGGTCCTGGTCAGTGAGTTAAACAACACTGTCTCTAGTCATTTCTTTCTCCCATTTTCCCATTTATTGTTGTTGTTTTCATAATCCATAGGCTAATCATTTTGTCCATTTTCATAGTCCTAAAACAATTAAACAAACACAACATTCCCTCACTGTGTGTGTGTGTGTGTGTACTCCCTGGATGAGGAGATGTAACCTCATGTTTTGTCCACAGAAACCAACAGGAGAGATCAGAGTCAGAGATTCTCAGTGGTCAGTCTTCCCAGAGTCATCAAACAGACCTGGCCTCCATATTCAGTGTATGTGGTCCTGTTTTGTACATTTGTTTTTGTTTACCTCAAGTAAAGTTGATCTGTCAAACATTCATTAATGTGTTGATGAGAAAGCATTTATTCTCTTGCTTAACTTATTTACTTGATTTATTTCAGATGCTTGAAGAGAAAATTATGACATTTGTGAAGAACGAGCTGAAGATGTTCAAGAGGATTCTTAGTCCAGAACTCCCAGAAGGCTTTGAGAGTCAGAAGCAGGATAAGGAAGTGGTGGATGCTGAAGATGAGCAGCAGGAGAGCAGTGCCAGAGAGGGGGCTCTGAAGATCACACTGCACATCCTGAGGAAAATGAACCAGAAGGAGCTTGCTGACACACTGGAGAAATGTAAGATCTGTCTGCCTCATGTTGAATGATGTTTTATAACATTTAAAAGCTGTAGCTAAAGTACAGCTAAAGTAGCTGTGTAACTCAATGATATTGTAGCAGCCTTAACACAACACCTAGTGACCTCATCAAGTAGCAGCAGGGATGTGTTGTGGTGATTCATTTAGAGAGAGAACATTAATAATACCATCAATAATACCAATAATAATATAATCAGTCACACCAGTCTGTAATGCATTATGAAAACATTTACACATTTATACAGTCAGTTAAGAGAATAAATTATTATAATGTAAAACTTTATAACAGTCCTACAATACAGTAGGCATTAAAACAGACGTAATATTAATATCCTCTGTGTTATTTCTAGATTCAGATGATCCTGCTGTGATTTGCCAACGTGAACTCAAATCTAATCTAAAGAAGAAGTTTCAATGTGTATTTGAGGGGATCGCTAAACAAGGAAACCCAACACTTCTCAATAAGATCTACACAGAGCTCTACATCACAGAGGGTGGAACAGGAGAGGTCAATAATGAACATGAGCTGAGACAGATTGAGACAACAACCAGGAAACAAGCAAGACCAGAGACTGCAATCAAATGTAACGACATCTTCAAACCCTTAACTGGACAAGACAAACCTATCAGAACTGTGCTGACAAAGGGAGTCGCTGGCATTGGAAAAACAGTCTCTGTGCAGAAGTTCATTCTGGACTGGGCTGAAGGAAAAGCCAAATCAGGATGTCCAATTTGTATTTTCATTCCCTTTTCGGGAGCTGAATTTGATGAAAGAGGACAAACACACTTTGATTGAACTTCTTAATCACTTCTCAATGGAAACCAAACAATCAAGAATCTCCATCTACAACAAGTACAAAGTTCTGTTCATCTTTGATGGTCTGGATGAGTGCCGACTGCCCCTAGACTTCCAGAAGAACAAGATCTGTTGGGACGTCACAGAGTCAACCTCAGTGGATGTTCTGCTGACAAATCTCATCAGGGGAAATCTGCTTCCCTCTGCTCTCCTCTGGATAACTACCCGACCTGCAGCAGCCAATAAGATCCCTTCAAGGTGTGTTGACCAGGTAACAGAGGTACGAGGGTTCAATGACCCACAGAAGGATGAGTACTTCAGGAAGAGATTCAGGGATGAGGACCTGGCCATCAGAATCATCTCACACATAAAGACATCGAGGAGCCTCCACATCATGTGTCACATTCCAGTCTTCTGTTGGATTTCTGCAATAGTCCTTGAACAAATTCTGAAACATAAGACAGAAGAGATGCCCAAGACTCTGACTGAGATGTACACACACCTTGTGGTGTTTCATACCAAACAGAATAATGAAAAGTATCTTGGGAAAGAAGAGACAGGTCCACACTGGAATAAAGAGAGCATTCTGTCACTGGGAAACTGGCTTTTCAACAGCTTGTGAAGGGCAATCTGATTTTCTATGAAGAAGACCTGAAAGAGGCTGGCATTGATGTTAATGAAGCCTCAGTGTACTCAGGATTGTGCACACAGCTCTTTAAAGAGGAATGTGGGCTGTACCAGGACAAGGTGTACTGCTTTGTTCATCTGAGCATTCAGGAGTTTCTGGCTGCTGTATATGTGTTCCTCTCATTCATCAACAACAATGAGAATCTGATGGACAAACTGCAAACTGTGAAGAAAAGACGCAAGCGTAAAGTTACTGTCTACAAGAGTGCTGTGGATAAAGCCTTACAAAGTGAGACAGGAAACCTGGACCTTTTCCTCCGCTTCCTTCTGGGCTCTCACTGGAGTCCAATCAGAAGCACTTACGAGGTCTACTGACAAAGACAAGAAGCAGCTCACAGAGCCATGAAGAAACAGTCAAGTACATCAAGGAGAAGATCAGGGAGGATCCTCTCCAGAGAGGAGCATCAATCTGTTCCACTGTCTGAATGAACTGAATGACCATTCTCTAGTGGAGGAGATCCAAAGCTTCCTGAGCTCAGGAAGTCTCTCAGAACACAACCTGTCACCTGCACAGTGGTCAGCTCTGGTCTTTGTGTTGCTGACTTCAGAAAAGGAGCTGGATGTGTTTGACCTGAAGAAATACTCCAGATCAGAGGAAGGTCTTCTGAGGCTGCTGCCAGTGGTCAAAGCCTCCAGAGCTGCTCTGTGAGTAAATAAAATGACATTTAAGAACTAATCATCAGGAAGAAATATTCAGTTTTGAGAAAAATATGTATTAAAGTGTTTATATAATATTATATTGAAAAACATATTGAATAAATGCATTGATTTTCACATTAGTATAACAATATGACCATACAATTCTAGGAGACGGAATATGAATCTATGTGTTGTTTGAGAGAATAAACCAAATGCATCTGCCATTGTCCTTCTACACTACTCGTTAAATGAACAGTGTGCTTGTGAAGTCATGATGATCTCTTTGTCAGGCTGTCAGGCTGTGGAGTCACAGAGGAAGGCTGTGCTTCTCTGGTCTCAGCTCTGGAGTCAAACCCCTCACACCTGAGAGAGCTGGATCTGAGTAACAATGACCTGAAGGATTCAGGAGTGAAGCTGCTCTCTGCTGGACTGGGGAATCCCCACTGTAAACTGGAGACTCTGAGGTCAGTATTCCTGTAGTTGGTCAACAAGTGATAACTGTTCACCAGATCCACATGTGTTTACCAGACACACATAGTCCACACCATATGTGTTTGGAAGCTAACAGTTTTAAAATCAGTCTCTGGCGTTTTGGATCCAAGATGGCGTAGCAGTCAGACATCTTTGTCCTTCGTCTTGTCGTGTCCCATGTATATATATTTTTGTAGCTTTTTCTTAACATATCTTTTATATTTTTCTAAACCGTTACTTCAAAATACTCTCCTGTAACCACCTCACCACCCAATGTGGACCTGCTTTTTCTCTAACGGATTTCTCTTTACCTCTTACTGGAATCTCTCCAACATAAACTAGCCAGCTAACTAGCCAGCTAACGGTCATCAGCTAACTTTATCCCGGACAACTCTCGCCAGTCTGTACAGCGCGACTCAAACCAGAGCTAGTCGGACTTATTCTTCTCCATATCTGCTGATTCCTACCGCAAGCTCTGAACCTATTTAAAAAAAATATATATACCTTTTTTTCACCTGGAATTATAGCAGCTTAACTGAACGCACAGCCACTAATCTTCGACCTGATAGCTATCTGACGCACATTGAGCTGCTGGTTTAAGAGGCCCTTCGGACATATTCCTTTGGCCACTATACATATTTTGCCAACTGGCCTGGTTTACCACACAGAGCCCTGCTGATCCGTCCACTGATGTAACTGCACGAGGGACAGACTTTCCTCTGTTGCGTCATCCCTCTAAGGCCTTTCTGTTAGCCTGCTAGCCCCGTGCCGCTAGTTTCCTGAAGCACTGGACTCTTATGATCACCCGGCTATGCATGCCTCTCCCTGACGTCACCATGCCTTGTCCATTGCTGTTTTGGTTTGTAACTATTGTTTTATTTCACTGTAGAGCCTCTAGCACTGCTCAACACGCCTCGGCTAACAATTTAGTTCCACCTCCCACACACGCAGTGACATCACCTGGTTTAAATGCTATTTCTAGAGACAATATCTCTTTCATTATCACTATATGCACAGGTTTACCCCACTGTATTCACATCCTACTATACCTTTGTCTGTACATTATGCCTTGAATATATTCTACCGTGCCCAGAAATCTGCTCCTTTACTCTCTGTTCTGAACGTACTAGACATCCAGTTTTGTTAGCCTTTAGCCTTTAGCCTTTATCCTACTCCTCCTCTGTTCCTCTGGTGATGTAGAGGTTAATCCAGGTTCTGCAGTGTCTAGCTCCACTCCCATCACCCAGGCTCTCTCATTTGTTGACTTCTACAACCGTAAAAGCCTTGGTTTCATGCATGTTAACATTAGAAGCCTCCTCCCTAAGTTTGCTTTATTTGCTTTGCTGTTTTCAACCAAGATCTCAGCGATCACTGCCTCATTGTCGGCATCCGTAATGGGTCTGCGATCAAAAGACCACCCCCTCATCACTGTCAAACGCTCCCTAAAACACTTCTGTGAGCAGGCCTTTCTAATCGACCTGCCCGGGGGTTCTAAATTACCTGATCCCGACAGTAGAGGATGCCTAGTTATTATTTAAAAGTGCCTTCCTCAGCATCTTAAAGAGGCATGACCATTCAAAAAATTTAGAACCAGGAACAGATATAGCACTTGGTTCACTCCACACCTGTCTTCCCTTGACCAGCACAAAAACATCCTGTCGCGTTCTGCATTAGCATTGAATATGCAACTTTTCAGGGAATATAGGAACCAACATATACAGGCAGTTAGGAAAGCTAAGGCTAGCTTTTTTTAAAGAGAAATGTGCATCCTTCAGTACAAACTCAAAAAAGTTCTGGGACACTGTAAAGTCCATGGAGAATAAGAGCACCTCCTCCCAACTACCCACTGCTCTGAGGCTAGGAAACACTGTTACAACCGACTAATCCACTACAATTGAGAATTTTAATACGCATTTCTCTACGGCTGGCCATGCTTTCCACCTGGCTACCCCTACCCCGGTCAACTGCCCGGCACCCTCCACAGCAACCCGCCCAAGCCCCCACCATTTCTCCTTCACCCATATCCAGATAGCTGATATTCTGAAAGAGCTGCAAAATCTGGACCCCTACAAATCAGCCGGGCTAGACAATCTGGACCCTCTCCTTCTAAAATGATCTACCAAAATTGTTGCAACCCCTAATACTAGCCTGTTCAACCTCTCATTTGTATCATCTGAGATTCCAAAAGATTGGAAAGCTGCCACGCTCATCCCCTCTTCAAAGGGGGAGACACTCTAGACCCAAACTGCTACAGACCTATATCCATCCTAACCTTCATCTCTGAGGTCTTCGAAAAGCCACAGTACCTTCTCCGCTGTGCAATCTGGTTTCCGAGCCGGTCACGGGTGCACATCAACCACGCTCAAGGTACTAAACGATATCATAACCGCCATCGATAAGAAACATTACTGTGCATTACTGTGCATTTATCGACCTGGCCAAGGCTTTTTCTCTATGGGGGTGCCACAGGGTTCAATTCTCAGGCCGACTTTCTTCTCTGTATACATCAATGATTTCGCTCTTGCTGCTGGGGATTCCCTGATCCACCTCTACGCAGACGACACCATTCTGTATACTTCTGGCCCTTCTTTGGGCACTGTTATTAACAAACCTCCAGACGAGCTTCAATGCCATACAACTCTCTTTCTGTGGCCTCCAAATGCTCTTAAATGCAAATAACACTAAATGCATGCTATTCAACCGATCATTGCCCGCACCTGCCCGCCCATCCAGCATCACTACTCTGGACGGCTCTGACTTAGAATACGTGGATAACTACAAATACCCAGGTGTCTGGCTAGACTGTAAACTCTCCTTCCAATCTCATATCAAGCATATCCAATCCAAAATTAAATCTAGAATCAGCTTTCTATTTTGCAACAAAGCATCCTTCACTCATGCTGCCAAACATACCCTCGTAAAACTGACCATCCTACCGATCCTCGACTTCGGCCATGACATCTGTAAAATAGCCTCCAACACTCTACTCAACAAACTGGATGCAGTCTATCACAGTGCCATCCGTTTTGTCACCAAAGCCCCATACACTACCCACCACTGCGACCTGTACGCTCTCGTTGGCTGGCCCTCGCTTCATACTCGTCGCCAAACCCACTGGCTAAAGGTTATCTACAAGTCTCTGCTAGGTAAAACCCCTGCCTTATCTCAGCTCGCTGGTCACCATAGCAGCATATAACTCGTAGCACGCGCTCCAGCAGGTATATCTCACTGGTCACCCCCAAAGCCAATTCCTCATTTGGTCGCCTTTCCTTCCAGTTCTCTGCTGCCACTGACTGGAACGAACTACAAAAATCACTGAAGCTGGAGACTCATAGCTCCCTCATTAGTTTTAAGCACCAGCTGTCAGAGCAGCTCACAGATCACTGCACCTGTTCATAGCCCATCTCTCTACATCCCATCTATCTACCTACCTCTTCCCCATACTTTATTTATTTATTTTGCTCCTTTTGCACCACAGTATCTCTACCTGCACATCCATCTTCTGCACATCTACCATTCCAGTGTTTAATTGCTATAATGTAATTACTTCGCCACCATGGCCTATTTATTGCCTTAACTCCCTTATCTTACCTCATTTGCATATAGACGTTTTTTATTTTTGTTCTACTGTGTTATTGACTGTATATTTTGTTTATTCCATGTGTAACTCTGTGTTGTTGTATGTGTCGAACTGCTTTGCTTTATCTTGGCCAGGTCGCAGTTGCAAATGAGAACTTGTTCTCAACTAGCCTACCTGGTTAAATAAAGGTGTTCTCAACTAGCCTACCTGGTTAAATAAAGGTGTTCTCAACTAGCCTACCTGGTTAAATAAAGGTGTTCTCAACTAGCCTACCTGGTTAAATAAAGGTGTTCTCAACTAGCCTACCTGGTTAAATAAAGGTGTTCTCAACTAGCCTACCTAGTTAAATAAAGGTGTTCTCAACTAGCCTACCTGGTTAAATAAAGGTGTTCTCAACTAGCCTACCTGGTTAAATAAAGGTGTTCTCAACTAGCCTACCTAGTTAAATAAAGGTGTTCTCAACTAGCCTACCTGGTTAAATAAAGGTGTTCTCAACTAGCCTACCTGGTTAAATAAAGGTGTTCTCAACTAGCCTACCTGGTTAAATAAAGGTGTTCTCAACTAGCCTACCTGGTTAAATAAAGGTGTTCTCAACTAGCCTACCTGGTTAAATAAAGGTGTTCTCAACTAGCCTACCTGGTTAAATAAAGGTGTTCTCAACTAGCCTACCTGGTTAAATAAAGGTGTTCTCAACTAGCCTACCTGGTTAAATAAAGGTGTTCTCAACTAGCCTACCTGGTTAAATAAAGGTGTTATCAACTAGCCTACCTGGTTAAATAAAGGTGTTCTCAACTAGCCTACCTGGTTAAATAAAGGTGTTCTCAACTAGCCTACCTGGTTAAATAAAGGTGTTCTCAACTAGCCTACCTGGTTAAATAAAGGTGTTCTCAACTAGCCTACCTGGTTAAATAAAGGTGTTCTCAACTAGCCTACCTGGTTAAATAAAGGTGTTCTCAACTAGCCTACCTGGTTAAATAAAGGTGTTCTCAACTAGCCTACCTGGTTAAATAAAGGTGTTCTCAACTAGCCTACCTGGTTAAATAAAGGTGTTCTCAACTAGCCTACCTGGTTAAATAAAGGTGAAATAAATCAAATAAATAAAAATTGAGATAGAATGTTTCATATTAGGTTACAGTACAGAATGTCACCTTTTATTTAAAGCTAGTCATACATATATATTTTACCGTTTAGTCTTAATTGTACAAACTAATTTAGTCAAAAGTTGAGTGTTTGGTCCCATATTCCATTCCTGCAGTGATTACATCACACTTGTGTGATTTACATCACAAGCTTGTGATTCTACTAACTTGTTGAATTCATTTGCAGTTTGTCTTGGTTGTGTTTGAGAAAGTTACAGAGACACAAAGATCAAACACCCTCTGTTATTGGTAATGGTGAGAGGTTAGTATGTTTTGTTGTAGCCTCTGTTATTGGTAATGGTGAGAGATAAGCATGTTTTGTTGTAGCCTCTGTTATTGGTAATGGTGAGAGGTTAGTATGTTTTGTTGTAGCCTCTGTTATTGGTAATAGTGAGAGGTTAGTATGTTTTGTTGTAGCCTCTGTTATTGGTAATGGTGAGAGGTTAGCATGTTTTGTTGTAGCCTCTGTTATTGGTAATGGTGAGAGGTTAGCATGTTTTGTTGTAGCCTCTGTTATTGGTACTGGTGAGAGGTTAGCATGTTTTGTTGTAGCCTCTGTTATTGGTAATGGGGAGAGGTTAGTATGTTTTATTGTAGCCTCTGTTATTGGTAATGGTGAGAGGTTAGCATGTTTTGTTGTAGCCTCTGTTATTGGTAATGGTGAGAGGTTAGTATGTTTGACTCCAGTCATCATCCACCATTTCAATATTGGCCAAAACAAACTGCACCAACGAGTTTAAGACCAAATATTCAACTTTTGCTTCAGCTTTTTTTTTTACATTTGTCAGAATGCTTATGACTTCTTCAAATACTTTTGACTAGATACATAAAGTGCCTTCATTTCAAAACGTGAAACAGTTTGTGTTAAAAGATTGTCAAATAAATGGTGAAATTATATATTGTCACCTCATATGAAACATTTGATCTGAAATCCAAAATGTTGGAGTATAGAGACACATTTAAAATGTTAGCTTCACTGTCAAAATAGATATGGTGTGGACTGTATACTCAATACAATCTAAATCTGATACCTCACTGTCTAAATAGATATGGTGTGGACTGTATACTCAATACAATCTAAATCTGATACCTCACTGTCTAAATAGATATGGTGTGGACTGTATACTCAATACAATCTAAATCTGATACCTCACTGTCAAAATAGATATGGTGTGGACTGTATACTCAATACAATCTAAATCTGATTCCTCACTGTCTAAATAGATATGGTGTGGACTGTATACTCAATACAATCTAAATCTGATACCTCACTGTCTAAATAGATATGGTGTGGACTGTATACTCAATACAATCTAAATCTGATTCCTCACTGTCTGTCTTTTGACTGATACTGCTTTTTAAACTGGTCTGGTCAGTCTACTCAAAGATTTGTACGATACATGTTTCTATCTACAGGCAATACTTTGATAATTTGTCATTTCTGATAATGATACATTGATTTATGTAGAAATGGCAGGTTTCAGGATGTATCTGATAATAATATGAAAATGTTGAAACAGTAAATATATTCTGCCACTATTTTCACCACCAAAGAATATCAGTGTGGTTTTAATATGATTTGACTCTTTGCAGGCTGTCACGCTGTCTAGTCACAGAGGAAGGCTGTGCTTCTCTGGTCTCAGCTCTGAGGTCAAACCCCTCACACCTGAGAGAGCTGGACCTGAGCTACAATCACCCAGGAGACTCAGGAGTCAGACTGCTCTCTGCTAGACGGGAGGATCCACACTGCAGACTGGAGAAACTCAAGTATGTAGAGGGTTTATGTCAATGTTCATATCAGACATGTTGGACTTATCTGGCTAGTTAAGACAAACATTCATACCACCACTTAGACAAAGTTATATCCTGACTGTGTGTGTGTGTGTGTGTGTGTGTGTGTGTGTGTGTGTGTGTGTGTGTGTGTGTGTGTGTCTGTGTCTGTGTGTGTGTGTGTGTGTGTGTGTATCCCTCAATGACTGTCTGTTCTTCTGCTTACCGCTACAGTGTGGAACATGGTGGAGAGTACACAATGAAACCTGGACTTAGAAAATGTGAGTGTTGACTGCTGTGAAGAATATGACTAAGAATAAGTCTTAATTCAAGTTAAATCCAAGTCAAAGACCACAATCATTACTTACTTGGTCATATTAAATATCAGCTGTAGTACTACAGAAGCAGAAATCAGGGACACCAAAGTTTACAAAGAGTTGATTTGACAATGTGTGTGTGTGTGTGTGTGTGAAATTAATGGGAATAAGTGTGTTTTATATTACCATACAGTATATCATATGATCATTCAACAAGTCTCAAGTTACCTTAACTTCTCCTTTTGATACCTAGAAACATCTACATTAAATTAATTAGTGAAAAGTGAGTTAACATTCTAATGTGAATGATGATGATTTCTAATATTGTGTCTGGTTTCATCCATCAGATGTCTGTGATCTCACACTGGACCTAAACACAGTATACAGACTCCTCTCTCTGTCTGAGGAGAACAGAAAGGTGACACTGAGGTCAGAGGAGCAGCCGTATCCTGATGACCCAGAGAGATTTGAGAACTATGAACAGGTGCTGTGTAGAGAGGGTCTGACTGGGCGCTGTTACTGGGAGGTAGAGTGGAGTGGGAGAAGGGTTGATATAGGAATGACATATAAAGGAATCAGCAGGAAAGGAAGGGTTAATGACTTTTGTCTTGGATACAATGACACGTCCTGGACTCTTTTCTGCTATGACAACAGTTACATTGCCATTCACAATAATAATCCCATTGCCATAGACGTCCCCCTCCAGCCCCCACAGAGTAGGAGTGTATCTGGACTGGCCAGCCGGCACTTTGTCCTTCTACAGAGTCTCCTCTGACACACTGACCCACCTGTACACATTCACCTCCACATTCACTGAGCCCTCTATCCAGGGTTTAGGGTTTGGTATGAAGACTCCTCAGTGTCCCTGTGTCAAACACAACATGATGTTTCACTCTAATCATGGTCATGTTTAGTAAGACACACTGGAGCAACAATGTAGAATATCTCTCTAGTGTGTTAACCTCTCTATCCAGGGTGTTTGGTATGAATATCTCTCTAGTGTGTTAACCTCTCTATCCAGGGTGTTTGGTATGAATATCTCTCTAGTGTGTTAACCTCTCTATCCAGGGTGTTTGGTATGAATATCTCTCTAGTGTGTTAACCTCTCTATCCAGGGTGTTTGGTATGAATATCTCTCTAGTGTGTTAACCTCTCTATCCAGGGTGTTTGGTATGAATATCTCTCTAGTGTGTTAACCTCTCTATCCAGGGTATGACTCCTCTTCAGTGTCCCTGTGTCAAACACAACATGATGATTCAATCTATTCTTTTGTGTTTATTTAACCTTTATTTAACTAGACAAGTCAGTTAAGAACAAATTCTTATTTTGCAATGACTTCCTTCCCCGGCCCAACCCTCCTCTAACCCAGATGATGCTGGGCCAAACCCTCCCCTAACCCAGATGATGCTGGGCCAAACCCTCCCCGAACCCAGACGATGCTGGGCCAATTGTGTTGCCTTTCCCGATCGTTATTGTTTCTGTTGAGATACAGCCTGGGAACGAACCAGGGTCTGTAGTGACACCTCTAACTCTGAGATGCTGTGCCTTAGACCGCTGCACCACTCAGGAGCACTTGGGTGTGTTACCTTTGACTTTACCAGTAATTTACTGATGTAATGGAACACTGATGTAATGGAACACTGATGTAATGGAACACTGATGTAATGGAACACTAAGTGGTCTGAAGGGGATGCTATGCTACATCTGTATGTTAAACCCTTTACTGGGAAGTTGTGTCTGAGTTTCATTAGTGGTCTGAAGGGGATGAGATGCCAACATATTTATCTCTCATACATCCCACTTATACTTGGAGCACAGTGTCGACCACAGGCCCTGGAGCAGTGTAGTGCCCTGCTCAACCACACTGTCATTGGTGTGTGTGTGGTGCAGGTAAGACATCTTTCTACTGATAATTAGTATTCCTCATCACTGTCTCTATTCCCCTGTGGCTCAGTTGGTAGAGCAAGGGGTTAGCAACATCAGGGTTGTGGGTTTGACTCCCACAGGGGACAAGTACTAAAATGTATCACTAACTACTGTGAGTTGTGCTGATAAGAGCTTATGATGAATGACTGGAATATATCATGTATTTACTTCCTGTTTATTTCCATGGTAACAGAATGTATCTCTCGATGTAGCCATAGTTTTCTTTATTTCCATGGTAACAAAATGTATCTCTCTTGATGTAGCCATTGTATTTTTGTTTTTTCCATGGTAACAGAATGTACAGTTGGAATCTGAAGTTTACATACACTTAGGTTGGAGTCATTAAAACTTGTTTTTCAACCCACTCCACAAATTTCTTGTTACCAAACTATAGATTTGGCAAGTCAGTTAGGACATTTACTTTGTGCATGAAACACTTAATTTTTCCAACAATTGTTTACTGACAGATTATTTCACTTATAATTCACTGTATGACAATTCCAGTGGGTCAGAAGTTTACATACACTAAGTTGACTGTGCCTTTAAACAGCTTGGAAAATTCCAGAAAATTATGTCATGGCTTTAGAAGCTTCTGATATGCTAGATGACATCATTTGAGTCAATTGGAGGTGTACCTGTGGATGTATTTCAAGGCCTACCTTCAAACTCAGTGCCTCTTTGCTTGACATCATGGGAAAATCAATAGAAATCAGCCAAGACCTCAGAAAAAAAATGGAGACCTCCACCAGTCTGGTTCATCCTTGGGAACAATTTCCAAACACCTGAAGATACCAAGTTCATCTGTTCAAGCAATAGTACGGAAGTATAAACACCATGGGACCATGCAGCCGTCATACCGCTCAGGAAGGAGACACTTTCTGCCTCCTAGAGATGAACGTACTTTGTTGCGAAAAGTGCAAATCAATCCCAGAACAACAGCAAAGGACCTTGTGAAGATTCTGGAGGAAACCGGTACAAAAGTATCTATATCCACAGTAAAATTAGTCCTATATCGACATAACCTGAAAGGCCTCTCAGCAAGGAAAAAGCTACTGCTCCAAAACCTCCATAAAAAAGCCAGACTACGGTTTGCAATTGCACATGGGGACAAAGATCGTACTTTTTGGAGATATGTCCTCTGGCCTGATGAAACAAAAATAGAACTGTTTGGCCATAACGACCATCGTTATGTTTGGATGAAAAAGTGGGAAGCTTGCAAGCCGAAGAACACCATCCCAACCATGAAGCACGGGAGTGGCAGCATCATGCTGTGGGGGTACTTTGCTGCAGGAGGGACTGGTGCACTTCACAAAATAGATTGCATCATGAGAATGGAAATTTTGTGGATATATTGAAGCAACATCTCAAGAATTCAGTCAGGAACTTAAAGCTTGGTCGCAAATGGGTCTTCCAAATGGACAATGACCCCAAGCATACTTCCAAAGTTGATGGAAAATGGCTTAAGGACAACAAAGTCAAGGTATTGGAGTTGCCATCACAAAGCCCTGACCTCAATCCTATAGAAAATTGTGTGCAGAACTGAAAAAGCGTGTGGAATGGGCCAAAATTCACCCAACTTATTGTGGGAAGCTTGTGGAAGGCTACCTGAAACGTTTGACCCAAGTTAAACAGTGTAAAGGCAATGCTACCAAATACTAATTGAGTGTATGTAAACTTCTGACCCATTGGGAATGTGATGAAAGAAATAATATCTGAATAAATCATTCTCTCTACTATTATTCTGACATTTCACATTCTTACAATAAAGTGGTGATCCTAAGTGACCTAAGACAGGGAATTTGTTACTAGGATTAAATGTTAGAATTAAAAAAAAAAAAAACTGAGTTCAAATGTATTTGGCTAAGGTGTACTCTAACCCAGGGTCTTTAACTATACCCCTCTAACCCAGGGTCTTTAACTATACCCCTCTAACCCAGGGACTTCAACTATACCCCTCTATAACCCAGGGTCTTTAACTATACCCCTCTAACCCATGGTCTTTAACTATACCCCATCTAACCCAGGGTCTTTAACTATACCCCCTCTAACCCATGGTCTTTAACTATACCCCTCTAACCCAGGGTCTTTAACTATACCCCCTCTAACCCATGGTCTTTAACTATACCCCCTCTAACCCAGGGTCTTTAACTATACCCCCTCTAACCCAGGGTCTTTAACTATACCCCCTCTAACCCAGGGTCTTTAACCATACCCCCTCTAACCCAGGGTCTTTAACTATACCCCATCTAACCCAGGGTCTTTAACTATACCCCCTCTAACCCAGGGTCTTTAACTATACCCCTCTATAACCCAGGGTCTTTAACTATACCCCTCTAACCCAGGATCTTTAACTATACCCCCTCTAACCCAGGGTCTTTAACTATACCCCCTCTAACCCAGGGTCTTTAACTATACCCCCTCTAACCCATGGTCTTTAACTATACCCCTCTAACCCAGGGTCTTTAACTATACCCCCTCTAACACAGGGCCTTTAACTATACCCCTCTAACCCAGGGTCTTTAACTATACCCCCTCTAACCCAGGGTCTTTAACTATACCCCCTCTAACCCAGGGTCTTTAACCATACCCCTCTAACCCAGGGTCTTTAACTATACCCCATCTAACCCAGGGTCTTTAACTATACCCCTCTAACCCAGGGTCTTTAACTATACCCCCTCTATAACCCAGGGTCTTTAACTATACCCCTCTAACCCAGGATCTTTAACTATACCCCCTCTAACCCAGGGTCTTTAACTATACCCCTCTAACCCAGGGTCTTTAACTATACCCCCTCTAACCCAGGGTCTTTAACCATACCCCCTCTAACCCAGGGTCTTTAACTATACCCCATCTAACCCAGGGTCTTCAACTATACCCCCTCTATAACCCAGGGTCTTTAACTATACCCCCTCTAACCCATGGTCTTTAACTATACCCCATCTAACCCAGGGTCTTTAACTATACCCCCTCTAACCCATGGTCTTTAACTATACCCCTCTAACCCAGGGTCTTTAACTATACCCCTCTAACCCAGGGTCTTTAACTATACCCCATCTAACCCAGGGTCTTTAACTATACCCCCTCTAACCCAGGGTCTTTAACTATACCCCCTCTATAACCCAGGGTCTTTAACTATACCCCTCTAACCCAGGATCTTTAACTATACCCCCTCTAACCCAGGGTCTTTAACTATACCCCCTAACCCAGGGTCTTTAACTATACCCCCTCTAACCCAGGGTCTTTAACTATACCCCTCTAACCCAGGTTCTTTAACTATACCCCCTCTAACACAGGGCCTTTAACTATACCCCCTCTAACCCAGGGTCTTTAACTATACCCCCTCTAACCCAGGGTCTTTAACTATACCCCCTCTAACGCAGGGTATTTAACTATACCCCATCTAACCCAGGGTCTTTAACTATACCCCTCTAACCCAGGGTCTTTAACTATACCCCTCTAACCCAGGGTATTTAACTATACCCCATCTAACCCAGGGTCTTTAACTATACCCCTCTAACCCAGGGTCTTTAACTATACCCCCTCTAACCCAGGGTCTTTAACTATACCCCCTCTAACCCAGGGTCTTTAACTATACCCTCTAACCCAGTGTCTTTAACTATACCCCCTCTAACCCAGGGTCTTTAACATACCCCTCTAACCCAGGGTCTTTAACTATACCCCATCTAACCCAGGGTCTTTAACTATACCCCTCTATAACCCAGGGTCTTTAACTATACCCCCTCTAACCCATGGTCTTTAACTATACCCCATCTAACCCAGGGTCTTTAACTATACCCCCTCTAACCCATGGTCTTTAACTATACCCCCTCTAACCCAGGGTCTTTAACTATACCCCTCTAACCCAGGGTCTTTAACTATACCCCATCTAACCCAGGGTCTTTAACTATACCCCCTCTAACCCAGGGTCTTTAACTATACCCCTCTATAACCCAGGGTCTTTAACTATACCCCTCTAACCCAGGATCTTTAACTATACCCCTCTAACCCAGGGTCTTTAACTATACCCCCTCTAACCCAGGGTCTTTAACTATACCCCCTCTAACCCAGGGTCTTTAACTATACCCCTCTAACCCAGGTTCTTTAACTATACCCCTCTAACACAGGGCCTTTAACTATACCCCCTCTAACCCAGGGTCTTTAACTATACCCCTCTAACCCAGGGTCTTTAACTATACCCCCTCTAACCCAGGGTATTTAACTATACCCCATCTAACCCAGGGTCTTTAACTATACCCCTCTAACCCAGGGTCTTTAACTATACCCCTCTAACCCAGGGTATTTAACTATACCCCATCTAACCCAGGGTCTTTAACTATACCCCCTCTAACCCAGGGTCTTTAACTATACCCCTCTAACCCAGGGTCTTTAACTATACCCCCTCTAACCCAGGGTCTTTAACTATACCGCCTCTAACCCAGTGTCTTTAACTATACCCCTCTAACCCAGGGCCTTTAACTATACCCCTCTAACCCAGGGTCTAACTATACCCCATCTAACCCAGGGCCTTTAACTATACCCCTCTAACCCAGGGCCTTTAACTATACCCCATCTAACCCAGGGCCTTTAACTATACCCCCTCTAACCCATGGTCTTTAACTATACCCCCTCTAACCCAGGGTCTTTAACTATACCCCTCTAACCCAGGGTATTTAACTATACCCCATCTAACCCAGGGTCTTTAACTATACCCCTCTAACCCAGGGTCTTTAACTATACCCCCTCTAACCCAGGGTATTTAACTATACCCCATCTAACCCAGGGTCTTTAACTATACCCCCTCTAACCCAGGGTCTTTAACTATACCCCTCTAACCCAGGGACTTCAACTATACCCCTCTATAACCCAGGGTCTTTAACTATACCCCCTCTAACCCATGGTCTTTAACTATACCCCATCTAACCCAGGGTCTTTAACTATACCCCCTCTAACCCATGGTCTTTAACTATACCCCTCTAACCCAGGGTCTTTAACTATACCCCCTCTAACCCATGGTCTTTAACTATACCCTCTAACCCAGGGTCTTTAACTATACCCCCTCTAACCCAGGGCCTTTAACTATACCCCTCTAACCCAGGGTCTTTAACTATACCCCATCTAACCCAGGGCCTTTAACTATACCCCCTCTAACCCATGGTCTTTAACTATACCCCTCTAACCCAGGGTCTTTAACTATACCCTCTAACCCAGGGTATTTAACTATACCCCATCTAACCCAGGGTCTTTAACTATACCCCCTCTAACCCAGGGTCTTTAACTATACCCCCTCTAACCCAGGGTATTTAACTATACCCCATCTAACCCAGGGTCTTTAACTATACCCCCTCTAACCCAGGGTCTTTAACTATACCCCTCTAACCCAGGGACTTCAACTATACCCCTCTAACCCAGGGTCTTTAACTATACCCCCTCTAACCCAGGGTCTTTAACTATACCCCTCTAACCCAGGGTCTTTAACTATACCCCCTCTAACCCAGGGTCTTTAACTATACCCCTCTAACCCAGGGTCTTTAACTATACCCCCTCTAACCCAGGGTCTTTAACTATACCCCCTCTAACCCAGGGTCTTTTAACCCCCTCTAACCCAGGGTCTTTAACTATACCCCTCTAACCCAGGGTCTTTAACTATACCCCCTCTAACCCAGGGTCTTTAACTATACCCCCTCTAACCCAGGTTCTTTAACTATACCCCCTCTAACACAGGGGTCTTTAACTATACCCCCCCTCTAACCCAGGGTCTTTAACTATACCCCCTCTAACCCAGGGTCTTTAACTATACCCCTCTAACCCAGGGTCTTTAACTATACCCCTCTAACCCAGGGTCTTTAACTATACCCCTCTAACCCAGGGTCTTTAACTATACCCCTCTAACCCAGGGTCTTTAACTATACCCCCTCTAACCCAGGTTCTTTAACTATACCCCTCTAACCCAGGGCCTTTAACTATACCCCCTCTAACCCAGGGTCTTTAACTATACCCCATCTAACCCAGGGTCTTTAACTATACCCCTCCCAGGTTCTTTAAACCCCCTCTAACACAGGGTCTTTAACTATACCCCTCTAACCCATGGTCTTTAACTATACCCCATCTAACCCAGGGTCTTTAACTATACCCCCTCTAACCCATGGTCTTTAACTATACCCCCTCTAACCCAGGGTCTTTAACTATACCCCTCTAACCCAGGGTCTTTAACTATACCCCTCTAACCCAGTGTCTTTAACTATACCCCTCTAACCCAGGGCCTTTAACTATACCCCCTCTAACCCAGGGTCTAACTATACCCCATCTAACCCAGGGCCTTTAACTATACCCCCTCTAACCCAGGGCCTTTAACTATACCCCTCTAACCCAGGGCCTTTAACTATACCCCCTCTAACCCATGGTCTTTAACTATACCCCCTCTAACCCAGGGTCTTTAACTATACCCCTCTAACCCAGGGTATTTAACTATACCCCATCTAACCCAGGGTCTTTAACTATACCCCTCTAACCCAGGGTCTTTAACTATACCCCTCTAACCCAGGGTATTTAACTATACCCCATCTAACCCAGGGTCTTTAACTATACCCCCTCTAACCCAGGGTCTTTAACTATACCCCTCTAACCCAGGGACTTCAACTATACCCCTCTATAACCCAGGGTCTTTAACTATACCCCCTCTAACCCATGGTCTTTAACTATACCCCATCTAACCCAGGGTCTTTAACTATACCCCTCTAACCCATGGTCTTTAACTATACCCCCTCTAACCCAGGGTCTTTAACTATACCCCTCTAACCCATGGTCTTTAACTATACCCCCTCTAACCCAGGGTCTTTAACTATACCCCCTCTAACCCATGGTCTTTAACTATACCCCCTCTAACCCAGGGTCTTTAACTATACCCCTCTAACCCAGGGTCTTTAACTATACCCCTCTAACCCAGGGTCTTTAACTATACCCCCTCTAACCCAGGGTCTTTAACTATACCCCATCTAACCCAGGGTCTTTAACTATACCCCCCTCTAACCCAGGGTCTTTAACTATACCCCTCTATAACCCAGGGTCTTTAACTATACCCCTCTAACCCAGGATCTTTAACTATACCCCTCTAACCCAGGGTCTTTAACTATACCCCTCTAACCCAGGGTCTTTAACTATACCCCTCTAACCCAGGGTCTTTAACTATACCCCCTCTAACCCAGGTTCTTTAACTATACCCCCTCTAATCCAGGTTCTTTAACTATACCCCTCTAACACAGGGCCTTTAACTATACCCCTCTAACCCATGGTCTTTAACTATACCCCATCTAACCCAGGGTCTTTAACTATACCCCTCTAACCCATGGTCTTTAACTATACCCCTCTAACCCAGGGTCTTTAACTATACCCCTCTAACCCATGGTCTTTAACTATACCCCCTCTAACCCAGGGTCTTTAACTATACCCCTCTAACCCAGGGTCTTTAACTATACCCCCTCTAACCCAGGGTCTTTAACTATACCCCCTCTAACCCAGGGTCTTTAACTATACCCCATCTAACCCAGGGTCTTTAACTATACCCCTCTAACCCAGGGTCTTTAACTATACCCCCTCTATAACCCAGGGTCTTTAACTATACCCCTCTAACCCAGGGATCTTTAACTATACCCCCTCTAACCCAGGGTCTTTAACTATACCCCCTCTAACCCAGGGTCTTTAACTATACCCCTCTATAACCCAGGGTCTTTAACTATACCCCTCTAACCCATGGTCTTTAACTATACCCCATCTAACCCAGGGTCTTTAACTATACCCCCTCTAACCCATGGTCTTTAACTATACCCCTCTAACCCAGGGTCTTTAACTATACCCCTCTAACCCATGGTCTTTAACTATACCCCCTCTAACCCAGGGTCTTTAACTATACCCCCTCTAACCCAGGGTCTTTAACTATACCCCCTCTAACCCAGTGTCTTTAACTATACCCCCTCTAACCCAGGGCCTTTAACTATACCCCTCTAACCCAGGGTCTTTAACTATACCCCATCTAACCCAGGGCCTTTAACTATACCCCCTCTAACCCAGGGCCTTTAACTATACCCCATCTAACCCAGGGCCTTTAACTATACCCCTCTAACCCATGGTCTTTAACTATACCCCTCTAACCCAGGGTCTTTAACTATACCCCTCTAACCCAGGGTATTTAACTATACCCCATCTAACCCAGGGTCTTTAACTATACCCCTCTAACCCAGGGTCTTTAACTATACCCTCTAACCCAGGGTATTTAACTATACCCCATCTAACCCAGGGTCTTTAACTATACCCCCTCTAACCCAGGGTCTTTAACTATACCCCTCTAACCCAGGGACTTCAACTATACCCCTCTATAACCCAGGGTCTTTAACTATACCCCCTCTAACCCATGGTCTTTAACTATACCCCATCTAACCCAGGGTCTTTAACTATACCCCCTCTAACCCATGGTCTTTAACTATACCCCCTCTAACCCAGGGTCTTTAACTATACCCCCTCTAACCCATGGTCTTTAACTATACCCCCTCTAACCCAGGGTCTTTAACTATACCCCCTCTAACCCAGGGTCTTTAACTATACCCCCTCTAACCCAGGGTCTTTAACTATACCCCCTCTAACCCAGGGTCTTTAACTATACCCCTCTATAACCCAGGGTCTTTAACTATACCCCTCTAACCCAGGATCTTTAACTATACCCCTCTAACCCAGGGTCTTTAACTATACCCCTCTAACCCAGGGTCTTTAACTATACCCCCTCTAACCCAGGGTCTTTAACTATACCCCTCTAACCCAGGGTCTTTAACTATACCCCTCTAACAGGTTCTTTAACTATACCCCTCTAACCAGGGCCTTTAACTATACTCTAACCCAGGGTCTTTAACTATACCCCTCTAACCCAGGGTCTTTAACTATACCCCTCTAACCAGGGTATTTAACTATACCCCTCTAACCCAGGGTCTTTAACTATACCCCCTCTAACCCAGGGTCTTTAACTATACCCCTCTAACCCAGGGTCTTTAACTATACCCCTCTAATCCAGGTTCTTTAACTATACCCCCTCTAACACAGGGCCTTTAACTATACCCCCTCTAACCCAGGGTCTTTAACTATACCCCTCTAACCCAGGGTCTTTAACTATACCCTCTAACCCAGGGTCTTTAACTATACCCCCTCTAATCCAGGTTCTTTAACTATACCCCTCTAACACAGGGCCTTTAACTATACCCCTCTAACCCATGGTCTTTAACTATACCCCATCTAACCCAGGGTCTTTAACTATACCCCCTCTAATCCAGGTTCTTTAACTATACCCCTCTAACACAGGGCCTTTAACTATACTATACCCCTCTAACCCAGGGTCTTTAACTATACCCCATCTAACCCAGGGTCTTTAACTATACCCCTCTAACCCATGGTCTTTAACTATACCCCTCTAACCAGGGTATTTAACTATACCCCTCTAACCCAGGGTCTTTAACTATACCCCTCTAACCCAGTGTCTTTAACTATACCCCTCTAACCCAGGGCCTTTAACTATACCCCCTCTAACCCAGGGTCTTTAATCTAACCCAGGGCCTTTAACTATACCCCTCTAACCCAGGGCCTTTAACTATACCCCATCTAACCCAGGGCCTTTAACTATACCCCTCTAACCCATGGTCTTTAACTATACCCCCTCTAACCCAGGGTCTTTAACTATACCCCCTCTAACCCAGGGTATTTAACTATACCCCATCTAACCCAGGGTCTTTAACTATACCCCCTCTAACCCAGGGTCTTTAACTATACCCCCTCTAACCCAGGGTATTTAACTATACCCCATCTAACCCAGGGTCTTTAACTATACCCCTCTAACCCAGGGTCTTTAACTATACCCCTCTAACCCAGGGACTTAACTATACCCCTCTATAACCCAGGGTCTTTAACTATACCCCTCTAACCCATGGTCTTTAACTATACCCCATCTAACCCAGGGTCTTTAACTATACCCCTCTAACCCATGGTCTTTAACTATACCCCTCTAACCCAGGGTCTTTAACTATACCCCTCTAACCCATGGTCTTTAACTATACCCCTCTAACCCAGGGTCTTTAACTATACCCCTCTAACCCAGGGTCTTTAACTATACCCCCTCTAACCCAGGGTCTTTAACTATACCCCCTCTAACCCAGGGTCTTTAACTATACCCCATCTAACCCAGGGTCTTTAACTATACCCCTCTAACCCAGGGTCTTTAACTATACCCTCTATAACCCAGGGTCTTTAACTATACCCCTCTAACCCAGGATCTTTAACTATACCCCTCTAACCCAGGGTCTTTAACTATACCCCTCTAACCCAGGGTCTTTAACTATACCCCTCTAACCCAGGGTCTTTAACTATACCCCCTCTAACCCAGGTTCTTTAACTATACCCCTCTAACACAGGGCCTTTAACTATACCCCTCTAACCCAGGGTCTTTAACTATACCCCCTCTAACCCAGGGTCTTTAACTATACCCCTCTAACGCAGGGTATTTAACTATACCCCTCTAACCCAGGGTCTTTAACTATACCCCTCTAACCCAGGGTCTTTAACTATACCCCCTCTAACCCAGGGTCTTTAACTATACCCCCTCTAACCCAGGGTCTTTAACTATACCCCCTCTAACGCAGGGTATTTAACTATACCCCCTCTAACCCAGGGTCTTTAACTATACCCCTCTAACCCAGGGTCTTTAACTATACCCCCTCTAACCCAGGGTCTTTAACTATACCCCCTCTAATCCAGGTTCTTTAACTATACCCCCTCTAACACAGGGCCTTTAACTATACCCCCTCTAACCCATGGTCTTTAACTATACCCCATCTAACCCAGGGTCTTTAACTATACCCCCTCTAATCCAGGTTCTTTAACTATACCCCCTCTAACACAGGGCCTTTAACTATACCCCCTCTAACCCATGGTCTTTAACTATACCCCATCTAACCCAGGGTCTTTAACTATACCCCCTCTAACCCATGGTCTTTAACTATACCCCCTCTAACGCAGGGTATTTAACTATACCCCCTCTAACCCAGGGTCTTTAACTATACCCCCTCTAACCCAGTGTCTTTAACTATACCCCCTCTAACCCAGGGCCTTTAACTATACCCCCTCTAACCCAGGGTCTAACTATACCCCATCTAACCCAGGGCCTTTAACTATACCCCCTCTAACCCAGGGCCTTTAACTATACCCCATCTAACCCAGGGCCTTTAACTATACCCCCTCTAACCCATGGTCTTTAACTATACCCCCTCTAACCCAGGGTCTTTAACTATACCCCCTCTAACCCAGGGTATTTAACTATACCCCATCTAACCCAGGGTCTTTAACTATACCCCCTCTAACCCAGGGTCTTTAACTATACCCCTCTAACCCAGGGTATTTAACTATACCCCATCTAACCCAGGGTCTTTAACTATACCCCCTCTAACCCAGGGTCTTTAACTATACCCCTCTAACCCAGGGACTTCAACTATACCCCCTCTATAACCCAGGGTCTTTAACTATACCCCTCTAACCCATGGTCTTTAACTATACCCCATCTAACCCAGGGTCTTTAACTATACCCCTCTAACCCATGGTCTTTAACTATACCCCCTCTAACCCAGGGTCTTTAACTATACCCCTCTAACCCATGGTCTTTAACTATACCCCCTCTAACCCAGGGTCTTTAACTATACCCCTCTAACCCAGGGTCTTTAACTATACCCCTCTAACCCAGGGTCTTTAACTATACCCCCTCTAACCCAGGGTCTTTAACTATACCCCATCTAACCCAGGGTCTTTAACTATACCCCTCTAACCCAGGGTCTTTAACTATACCCCCTCTATAACCCAGGGTCTTTAACTATACCCCTCTAACCCAGGATCTTTAACTATACCCCTCTAACCCAGGGTCTTTAACTATACCCCCTCTAACCCAGGGTCTTTAACTATACCCCCTCTAACCCAGGGTCTTTAACTATACCCCTCTAACCCAGGTTCTTTAACTATACCCCTCTAACACAGGGCCTTTAACTATACCCCTCTAACCCAGGGTCTTTAACTATACCCCTCTAACCCAGGGTCTTTAACTATACCCCCTCTAACGCAGGGTATTTAACTATACCCCCTCTAACCCAGGGTCTTTAACTATACCCCCTCTAACCCAGGGTCTTTAACTATACCCCCTCTAACCCAGGGTCTTTAACTATACCCCTCTAATCCAGGTTCTTTAACTATACCCCTCTAACACAGGGCCTTTAACTATACCCCTCTAACCCATGGTCTTTAACTATACCCCATCTAACCCAGGGTCTTTAACTATACCCCTCTAACCCATGGTCTTTAACTATACCCCCTCTAACCCAGGGTCTTTAACTATACCCCCTCTAACCCATGGTCTTTAACTATACCCCCTCTAACCCAGGGTCTTTAACTATACCCCTCTAACCCAGGGTCTTTAACTATACCCCTCTAACCCAGGGTCTTTAACTATACCCCCTCTAACCCAGGGTCTTTAACTATACCCCATCTAACCCAGGGTCTTTAACTATACCCCCTCTAACCCAGGGTCTTTAACTATACCCCTCTATAACCCAGGGTCTTTAACTATACCCCTCTAACCCAGGATCTTTAACTATACCCCCTCTAACCCAGGGTCTTTAACTATACCCCTCTAACCCAGGGTCTTTAACTATACCCCCTCTAACCCAGGGTCTTTAACTATACCCCCTCTAACCCAGGTTCTTTAACTATACCCCCTCTAACACAGGGCCTTTAACTATACCCCTCTAACCCAGGGTCTTTAACTATACCCCTCTAACCCAGGGTCTTTAACTATACCCCCTCTAACGCAGGGTATTTAACTATACCCCCTCTAACCCAGGGTCTTTAACTATACCCCTCTAACCCAGGGTCTTTAACTATACCCCTCTAACCCAGGGTCTTTAACTATACCCCTCTAACCCAGGTTCTTTAACTATACCCCTCTAACACAGGGCCTTTAACTATACCCCTCTAACCCAGGGTCTTTAACTATACCCCTCTAACCCAGGGTCTTTAACTATACCCTCTAACGCAGGGTATTTAACTATACCCCATCTAACCCAGGGTCTTTAACTATACCCCCTCTAACCCAGGGTCTTTAACTATACCCCTCTAACCCAGGGTATTTAACTATACCCCATCTAACCCAGGGTCTTTAACTATACCCCCTCTAACCCAGGGTCTTTAACTATACCCCTCTAACCCAGGGTCTTTAACTATACCCCTCTAACCCAGGGTCTTTAACTATACCCCCTCTAACCCAGGGTCTTTAACTATACCCCATCTAACCCAGGGTCTTTAACTATACCCCATCTAACCCAGGGTCTTTAACTATACCCCTCTAACCCAGGGTCTTTAACTATACCCCTCTAACCCAGGGTCTTTAACTATACCCCCTCTAACCCATGGTCTTTAACTATACCCCATCTAACCCAGGGTCTTTAACTATACCCCCTCTAACCCATGGTCTTTAACTATACCCCATCTAACCCAGGGTCTTTAACTATACCCCCTCTAACCCAGGGTATTTAACTATACCCCATCTAACCCAGGGTCTTTAACTATACCCCTCTAACCCAGGTTATTTAATAATAGCCATAGCTGAAGAAACAGGTAGCAGGTTAGGTGCTGCTCTAGTGAATGATTGGCTAGCAGAGCAGGATGCGCACACTCTGCATCAACCTGTGCGACAACAATTTCCTCGAAATATAGTTTTTTCTACTCACCCCTTGTCCCAGTTTCAGGCCGATCTATGTGTCATGCAGGCCCTTGCAGATAAAAATGATGGTAATCGCTACATGCTAACGGTTATAGACATTTTCTCTAAAATAGCATTTGTACGGGTCTTATTTTTTAAGAGTGGGGCAGAGGTGACCCTGGACTTTGTCTCTATCTTGGAGGAAGGAGGAGCCCAAGAAAGTGGTGCAGAGGTGACCCTGGCCTTTGTCTCTATCTTGGAGGAAGGAGGAGCACCCAAGAAAGTGGTGCAGAGGTGACCCTGGCCTTTGTCTCTATCTTGGAGGAAGGAGGAGCACCCAAGAAAGTGCGGACTGATGGCGATAAATACGTTTTTAATAATACTTTTCAGAAACTCATGAAGAAGCATCGGACATTTTGATACTGGCTTAGAGTTGAAATCTTCAGTGGTTGAACAGGACTCAGAACAGCTTTAACAGGACTTTAACAGAACGGCTTTAACAGAACAGCTTTAACAGGATTTTAAAGGAGAGGATGTGGAAATACTTTACAGTTCACAACACCCATAGAGATGTGGATATAGTTATAGATTCAGTAAAGGGTTATAACTACACCCATAGATATGTGGATATAGTTATATATTCAGTAAAGGGTTATAACTACACCCATAGATATGTGGATATAGTTATAGATTCAGTAAATGGTTATAACTACACCCATAGATAAGTGTATATAGTTATAGATTCAGTAAAGGGTTATAACTACACCCATAGATAAGTGTATATAGTTATATATTCAGTAAAGGGTTATAACTACACCCATAGATATGTGTTTATAGTTATAGATTCAGTAAAGGGTTATAACTACAACCATATATATACATAAAAAAGAGACCTCTGGTTATAAGGAGTAGGCCTGCCCTTAATAAGAGACCTCTGGGTATAAGGAGTAGACTTACCCTTAATAAGAGACCTCTGGGTATAAGGAGTAGGCCAGCCCTTAAAAAGAGACCTCTGGGTATAAGGAGTAGACTTACCCTTAATAAGAGACCTCTGGGTATAAGGAGTAGGCCAGCCCTTAAAAAGAGACCTCTGGGTATAAGGAGTAGACTTACCCTTTATAAAGAGACCTCTGGGTATAAGGAGTAGGCCAGCCCTTATAAAGAGACCTCTGGGTATAAGGAGTAGGCCAGCCCTTAAAAAGAGACCTCTGGGTATAAGGAGTAGGCCTGCCCTTAATAAGAGACCTCTGGGTATAAGGAGTAGGCCAGCCCTTATAAAGAGACCTCTGGATATAAGGAGTAGGCCCGCCCTTAATAAGAGACCTCTGGGTATAAGGAGTAGGCCAGGCTTTATAAAGAGACCTCTGGATATAAGGAGTAGGCTTTACCCTTAATAAGAGACCTCTGGGTATAAGGAGTAGGCCAGCCCTTAATAAGAGACCTCTGGATATAAGGAGTAGCCCCCCCCCCTTAATAAGAGACCTCTGGGTATAAGGAGTAGCCCCTTAATAAGAGACCTCTGGGTATAAGCAGTAGGCTTTACCCTTATAAAGAAACCTCTGGGTATAAGGAGTAGGCCAGGCCTTATAAAGAGACCTCTGGGTATAAGGAGTAGGTCAGCCCTTAAAAAGAGACCTCTGGGTATAAGGAGTAGGCTTTACCCTTATAAAGAGACCTCTGGTTATAAGGAGTAGGCCAGCCCTTAATAAGAGACCTCTGGATATAAGGAGTAGGCTTTACCCTTAATAAGAGACCTCTGGGTATAAGGAGTAGGCTTTACCCTTAATAAGAGACCTCTGGATATAAGGAGTAGGCTTACCCTTAATAAGAGACCTCTGGATATAAGGAGTAGGCTTTACCCTTAATAAGAGACCTCTGGGTATAAGGAGTAGGCCAGCCCTTTATAAAGAGACCTCTGGATATAAGGAGTAGGCTTTACCCTTAATAAGAGACCTCTGGGTATAAGGAGTAGGCCAGCCCTTAATAAGAGACCTCTGGGTATAAGGAGTAGGCTTTACCCTTAATAAGAGACCTCTGGGTATAAGGAGTAGGCTTTACCCTTATAAAGAGACCTCTGGGTATAAGGAGTAGGCTTTACCCTTAATAAGAGACCTCTGGTATAAGGAGTAGGCCAGCCCTTAATAAGAGACCTCTGGGTATAAGGAGTAGCCCCCCCCCTTAATAAGAGACCTCTGGGTATAAGGAGTAGGCCCCCCTTAATAACAGACCTCTGGGTATAAGGAGTAGACCAGCCCTTAATAAGAGACCTCTGGGTATAAGGAGTAGGCCCCCTTAATAAGAGACCTCTGGGTATAAGGAGTAGGCCAGCCCTTAATAAGAGACCTCTGGGTATAAGGAGTAGGCTTTACCCTTATAAAGAGACCTCTGGGTATAAGGAGTAGGCCAGCCCTTAATAACAGACCTCTGGGTATAAGGAGTAGACCAGCCCTTATAAAGAGACCTCTGGGTATAAGGAGTAGGCCAGGCCTTATAATGCGACCTCTGGGTATAAGGAGTAGGCCCCCCCCCCTTAATAAGAGACCTCTGGGTATAAGGAGTAGGCCAGCCCTTAATAAGAGACCTCTGGGTATAAGGAGTAGGCTTTACCCTTATAAAGAGACCTCTGGGTATAAGGAGTAGGCCAGCCCTTAATAACAGACCTCTGGGTATAAGGAGTAGACCAGCCCTTATAAAGAGACCTCTGGGTATAAGGAGTAGGCCAGGCCTTATAATGCGACCTCTGGGTATAAGGAGTAGGCCAGCCCTTATAAAGAGACCTCTGGGTATAAGGAGTAGGCCAGCCCTTATAAAGAGACCTCTGGGTATAAGGAGTAGGCCAGCCCTTATAAAGAAACCTCTGGGTATAAGGAGTAGGCCAGGCCTTATAAAGAGACCTCTGGGTATAAGGAGTAGGCCAGCCCTTATAAAGAAACCTCTGGGTATAAGGAGTAGGCCAGGCCTTATAATGCGACCTCTGGGTATAAGGAGTAGGCCAGCCCTTATAAAGAGACCTCTGGGTATAAGGAGTAGGTCAGCCCTTAAAAAGAGACCTCTGGGTATAAGGAGTAGGCCAGCCCTTATAAAGAGACCTCTGGGTATAAGGAGTAGGCCCGCCCTTATAAAGAGACCTCTGGGTATAAGAAGTAGGCCAGGCTTTATAAAGAGACCTCTGGGTATAAGGAGTAGACTTACCCTTAACAACAGACCTCTGGGTATAAGGAGTAGGCTTTACCCTTAATAAGAGACCTCTGGATATAAGGAGTAGGCTTTACCCTTAATAAGAGACCTCTGGATATAAGGAGTAGGCTTACCCTTAATAAGAGACCTCTGGATATAAGGAGTAGGCTTTACCCTTAATAAGAGACCTCTGGGTATAAGGAGTAGGCCAGCCCTTTATAAAGAGACCTCTGGATATAAGGAGTAGGCTTTACCCTTAATAAGAGACCTCTGGGTATAAGGAGTAGGCCAGCCCTTAATAAGAGACCTCTGGGTATAAGGAGTAGACCAGCCCTTATAAAGAGACCTCTGGGTATAAGGAGTAGGCTTACCCTTAATAACAGACCTCTGGGTATAAGGAGTAGGCCAGCCCTTAATAACAGACCTCTGGGTATAAGGAGTAGGCCAGCCCTTATAAAGAGACCTCTGGGTATAAGGAGTAGGCTTTACCCTTAATAAGAGACCTCTGTGTATAAGGAGTAGGCTTTACCCTTAATAACAGACCTCTGGATATAAGGAGTAGACTTTACCCTCAAGTAACCTCAGGCTGGAAATGTGTTTCTGTACACCTTTAGCTTGTACAGTTAGTAGGATTGTTTTTACTCTGATTCAGTCTAGGAAGTGACTGCCTGAAGACAAGTCTTAGTGGATTATTATTATTAAAATATTAAGGAGTAGTGATCAAAACATGAATAAACAAGAGCTACAAACGTCTCATGAGCCTCTTGATCAGAAAACGATTTAGTGGAGTTTGGGCTTGTGATGAACTAGCTATTGAGAAATGGAAGGAGAGACCGGCCATGTTTACTGTCTATACCCATCCTGAACACATGTCTGGTGATGAACTACCTATTGAGAAATGGAAGGAGAGACCGGCCATGTTTACTGTCTATACCCATCCTGAACACATGTCTGGTGATGAACTACCTATTGAGAAATGGAAGGAGAGACCGGCCATGTTTATTGTCAATACCCATCCTGAACACATGTCTGGTGATGAACTACCTATTGAGAAATGGAAGGAGAGACCGGCCATGTTTATTGTCTATACCCATCCTGAACACATGTCTGGTGATGAACTACCTATTGAGAAATGGAAGGAGAGACCGGCCATGTTTATTGTCTATACCCATCCTGAACACATGTCTGGTGATGAACTACCTATTGAGAAATGGAAGGAGAGACCGGCCATGTTTACTGTCTATATCCATCCTGAACACATGTCTGGTGATGAACTACCTATTGAGAAATGGAAGGAGAGACCGGCCATGTTTACTGTCTATACCCATCCTGAACACATGTCTGGTGATGAACTACCTATTGAGAAATGGAAGGAGAGACCGCCATGTTTATTGTCAATACCCATCCTGAACACATGTCTGGTGATGAACTACCTATTGAGAAATGGAAGGAGAGACCGGCCATGTTTATTGTCTATACCCATCCTGAACACATGTCTGGTGATGAACTACCTATTGAGAAATGGAAGGAGAGACCGGCCATGTTTACTGTCTATACCCATCCTGAACACATGTCTGGTGATGAACTACCTATTGAGAAATGGAAGGAGAGACCGCCATGTTTACTGTCTATATCCATCCTGAACACATGTCTGGTGATGAACTACCTATTGAGAAATGGAAGGAGAGACCGCCATGTTTACTGTCTATACCCATCCTGAACACATGTCTGGTGATGAACTACCTATTGAGAAATGGAAGGAGAGACCGGCCATGTTTACTGTCAATACCCATCCTGAACACATGTCTGGTGATGAACTACCTATTGAGAAATGGAAGGAGAGACCGGCCATGTTTATTGTCTATACCCATCCTGAACACATGTCTGGTGATGAACTACCTATTGAGAAATGGAAGGAGAGACCGGCCATGTTTACTGTCAATACCCATCCTGAACACATGTCTGGTGATGAACTACCTATTGAGAAATGGAAGGAGAGACCGGCCATGTTTACTGTCTATATCCATCCTGAACACATGTCTGGTGATGAACTACCTATTGAGAAATGGAAGGAGAGACCGGCCATGTTTACTGTCTATAACCATCCTGAACACATGTCTGGTGATGAACTACCTATTGAGAAATGGAAGGAGAGACCGGCCATGTTTACTGTCAATACCCATCCTGAACACATGTCTGGTGATGAACTACCTATTGAGAAATGGAAGGAGAGACCGGCCATGTTTACTGTCTATACCCATCCTGAACACATGTCTGGTGATGAACTACCTATTGAGAAATGGAAGGAGAGACCGGCCATGTTTACTGTCTATATCCATCCTGAACACATGTCTGGTGATGAACTACCTATTGAGAAATGGAAGGAGAGACCGCCATGTTTACTGTCTATACCCATCCTGAACACATGTCTGGTGATGAACTACCTATTGAGAAATGGAAGGAGAGACCGGCCATGTTTATTGTCAATACCCATCCTGAACACATGTCTGGTGATGAACTACCTATTGAGAAATGGAAGGAGAGACCGGCCATGTTTACTGTCTATACCCATCCTGAACACATGTCTGGTGATGAACTACCTATTGAGAAATGGAAGGAGAGACCGGCCATGTTTACTGTCTATACCCATCCTGAACACATGTCTGGTGATGAACTACCTATTGAGAAATGGAAGGAGAGACCGGCCATGTTTACTGTCTATACCCATCCTGAACACATGTCTGGTAATGAACTACCTATTGAGAAATGGAAGGAGAGACCGCCATGTTTACTGTCAATACCCATCCTGAACACATGTCTGGTGATGAACTACCTATTGAGAAATGGAAGGAGAGACCGGCCATGTTTACTGTCTATACCCATCCTGAACACATGTCTGGTGATGAACTACCTATTGAGAAATGGAAGGAGAGACCGGCCATGTTTACTGTCTATATCCATCCTGAACACATGTCTGGTGATGAACTACCTATTGAGAAATGGAAGGAGAGACCGGCCATGTTTACTGTCTATACCCATCCTGAACACATGTCTGGTGATGAACTACCTATTGAGAAATGGAAGGAGAGACCGGCCATGTTTATTGTCAATACCCATCCTGAACACATGTCTGGTGATGAACTACCTATTGAGAAATGGAAGGAGAGACCGCCATGTTTATTGTCTATACCCATCCTGAACACATGTCTGGTGATGAACTACCTATTGAGAAATGGAAGGAGAGACCGGCCATGTTTATTGTCAATACCCATCCTGAACACATGTCTGGTGATGAACTACCTATTGAGAAATGGAAGGAGAGACCGGCCATGTTTACTGTCAATACCCATCCTGAACACATGTCTGGTGATGAACTACCTATTGAGAAATGGAAGGAGAGACCGGCCATGTTTACTGTCTATACCCATCCTGAACACATGTCTGGTGATGAACTACCTATTGAGAAATGGAAGGAGAGACCGGCCATGTTTACTGTCTATATCCATCCTGAACACATGTCTGGTGATGAACTACCTATTGAGAAATGGAAGGAGAGACCGGCCATGTTTACTGTCTATACCCATCCTGAACACATGTCTGGTGATGAACTACCTATTGAGAAATGGAAGGAGAGACCGGCCATGTTTATTGTCAATACCCATCCTGAACACATGTCTGGTGATGAACTACCTATTGAGAAATGGAAGGAGAGGACGGCCATGTTTATTGTCTATACCCATCCTGAACACATGTCTGGTGATGAACTACCTATTGAGAAATGGAAGGAGAGACCGGCCATGTTTACTGTCAATACCCATCCTGAACACATGTCTGGTGATGAACTACCTATTGAGAAATGGAAGGAGAGACCGGCCATGTTTACTGTCTATACCCATCCTGAACACATGTCTGGTGATGAACTACCTATTGAGAAATGGAAGGAGAGACCGGCCATGTTTATTGTCAATACCCATCCTGAACACATGTCTGGTGATGAACTACCTATTGAGAAATGGAAGGAGAGACGGCCATGTTTATTGTCTATACCCATCCTGAACACATGTCTGGTGATGAACTACCTATTGAGAAATGGAAGGAGAGACCGCCATGTTTACTGTCAATACCCATCCTGAACACATGTCTGGTGATGAACTACCTATTGAGAAATGGAAGGAGAGACCGGCCATGTTTACTGTCTATACCCATCCTGAACACATGTCTGGTGATGAACTACCTATTGAGAAATGGAAGGAGAGACCGGCCATGTTTACACTCTATATCCATCCTGAACACATGTCTGGTGATGAACTACCTATTGAGAAATGGAAGGAGAGACCGGCCATGTTTACTGTCTATACCCATCCTGAACACATGTCTGGTGATGAACTACCTATTGAGAAATGGAAGGAGAGACCGGCCATGTTTATTGTCAATACCCATCCTGAACACATGTCTGGTGATGAACTACCTATTGAGAAATGGAAGGAGAGACCGGCCATGTTTATTGTCTATACCCATCCTGAACACATGTCTGGTGATGAACTACCTATTGAGAAATGGAAGGAGAGACCGTCCATGTTTATTGTCTATACCCATCCTGAACACATGTCTGGTGATGAACTACCTATTGAGAAATGGAAGGAGAGACCGGCCATGTTTATTGTCAATACCCATCCTGAACACATGCCTGGTGAACATTGGTTAGCTATGACATTAGAAGATGACGAAGATGAAGGAGGAGGTTCAAAAATCTCAACATTTTCCCCCATCTATTAGACAGTTTTAAAACAAAAATGGATCAATAATCTACTACAGCATCAAACAAGTCCAAGATAACCTTTCTCCTACCTGGGGTCAACACTGTGTACTATACCTGTGGTCAACACTGTGTATTCTACCTGTGGTCAACACCGTGTATTCTACCTGTGGTCAACACCGTGTATTCTACCTGTGGTCAACACTGTGTATTCTACCTGTGGTCAACACCGTGTATTCTACCTGTGGTCAACACCGTGTATTCTACCTGTGGTCAACACTGTGTATTCTACCTGTGGTCAACACTGTGTGTTCTACCTGCGGTCAACATTGTGTATTCTACCTGCGGTCAACACTGTGTATTCTACCTGCGGTCAACACTGTGTGTTCTACCTGTGGTCAACACTGTGTATTCTACCTGTGGTCAACACTGTGTATTCTACCTGTGGTCAACACTGTGTATTCTACCTGTGGTCAACACTGTGTATTCTACCTGTGGTCAACACTGTGTGTTCTACCTGTGGTCAACACTGTGTATTCTACCTGTGGTCAACATTGTGTATTCTACCTGTGGTCAACACTGTGTATTCTACCTGTGGTCAACACTGTGTATTCTACCTGTGGTCAACACTGTGTATTCTACCTGTGGTCAACACTGTGTATTCTACCTGTGGTCAACACTGTGTATTCTACCTGTGGTCAACACTGTGTATTCTACCTGTGGTCAACACTGTGTATTCTGCCTGTGCCAAAGAGCGTGTGGAGTTTATTTTGAAGACGTTATGTCTCTTTCTAATGATGATTTCAGATGTATTGATAGCACCGTAGATTGTTTTGTTAGAAAATATAAAAGTATGTCCCTTAAGACCCTATAATCAAGGTGTATGCTCACGTCAAATGTTTAAAGAATGTCACAAATGTTCAAATGTATAATAAAAAATAAAAAAATGTATTAAATTTAATCAGAAGTAATTCAAAAGTCTAACCACCCTGAGAGATCAAGATGAGGAAAAGGTCCAGAGGGGTTCAGGGTTGAGGACTCATCCATAAATGAGTTATCATTAGCCATTTCAAAAGGTGGAGGGGTTCAGGGGTGAGGACTCATCCATTAATGAGTTATCATTAACCATTTCAAAAGGGGGAGGAGTTCAGGGGTGAGGACTCATCCATTAATGAGTTATCATTAACCATTTCAAAAGGGGGAGGGGTTCAGGGGTGAGGACTCATCCATTAATGAGTTATCATTAACCATTTCAAAAGGGGGAGGGGTTCAGGGGTGAGGACTCATCCATTAATGAGTTATCATTAGCCCTTTCAAAGGGGGAGGGGTTCAGGAGTGAGGACTCATCCATTAATGAGTTATCATTAGCCCTTTCAAAAGGGGAGGGTTCAGGGGCGAGGACTCATCCATTAATGAGTTATCATTAGCCATTTCAAAAGGGGGAGGGGTTCAGGAGTGAGGACTCATCCATTAATGAGTTATCATTAGCCATTCCAAAAGGGGGAGGGGTTCAGGGGTGAGGACTCATCCATTAATGAGTTATCATTAACCATTTCAAATGGGGGAGTAAGGACTCATCCATTAATGAGTTATCATTAGCCATTTCAAAAGGGGGAGGAGTTCAGGAGTGAGGACTCATCCATTAATGAGTTATCATTAACCATTTCAAAAGGGGGAGGAGTTCAGGGGTGAGGACTCATCCATTAATGAGTTATCATTAGCCCTTTCAAAAGGAGGAGGGGTTCAGGGGTGAGGACTCATCCATTAATGAGTTATCATTAACCATTTCAAAAGGGGGAGGAGTTCCAAGAACCTCTTTAGGAGCTGTAGCTCTTTGAAGGGTTTTGTTTTAAAGTTGAATCTGTTGGTGAAGCTCATAGTTTGGTACCTGAGAGCGGAATGGTGAGGACTGCAGGGCTTTAAGACACTGATTCCACCCAGGAGGTCTTTTATCCTCAACAATCTGTTGGTGAAGCTTATAGTTTGGTACCTGAGAGGGGAATGTTGAGGACTGCCAGGGCTTTAAGACACTGACTCCACCCAGGAGGTCTTTTATCCTCAACAATCTGTTGGTGAAGCTTATAGTTTGGTACCTGAGAGGGGAATGTTGAGGACTGCAGGGCTTTAAGACACTGACTCAACCCAGGAGGTCTTCTATCATCAGCATTCTGGTGGGATGCAGAGATACTTTTAAACAAGTCCATCGTATGAGAACCCCTGACAACGTCCTGAAAGATAAACTCTCCTTTGTCATTCCAAGTAGCGTCCCCCTGAATGATAAACTCTCCTTTGTCATTCCAAGTAGCGGCCCCCTGAAAGATAAACTCTCCTTTGTCATTCCAAGTAGCGCCCCCTGAAAGATAAACTCTCCTTTGTCATTCCAAGTAGCGGCCCCCTGAAAGATAAACTCTCCTTTGTCATTCCAAGTAGCGGCCCCCTGAAAGATAAACTCTCCTTTGTCATTCCAAGTAGCGGCCCCCTGAAAGATAAACTCTCCTTTGTCATTCCAAGTAGCGGCCCCCTGAAAGATAAACTCTCCTTTGTCATTCCAAGTAGCGGCCCCCTGAAAGATAAACTCTCCTTTGTCATTCCAAGTAGCGGCCCCCTGAAAGATAAGCTCTCCTTTGTCATTCCAAGTAGCGGCCCCCTGAAAGATAAACTCTCCTTTGTCATTCCAAGTAGCGGCCCCCTGAAAGATAAGCTCTCCTTTGTCATTCCAAGTAGCGGCCCCCTGAAAGATAAACTCTCCTTTGTCATTCCAAGTAGCGGCCCCCTTTGAGTCTTTTATCTTGTTCATTATGTATCTAACATGTTTCCTGTTACGTGCTGGAACATGTGTCAACATCTGCAGAACATTATCTTCAACATATTTGATCTTCAACCTGTAAGGCATTATAGGGGCAGGTCTCTCTCTCTGATCTTCAACCTGTAAGGCATTATAGGGGCAGGTCTCTCTCTCTGATCTTCAACCTGTAAGGCATTATAGGGGCAGGTCTCTCTCTCTGAACTTCAACCTGTAAGGCATTATAGGGGCAGGTCTCTCTCTCTGATCTTCAACCTGTAAGGCATTATAGGGGCAGGTCTCTCTCTCTGATCTTCAACCTGTAAGGCATTATAGGGGCAGGTCTCTCTTTCTCTCTGATCTTCAGCCTGTAAGGCATTATAGGGGCAGGTCTCTCTCTCTGATCTTCAACCTGTAAGGCATTATAGGGGCAGGTCTCTCTCTCTCTCTGATCTTCAACCTGTAAGGCATTATAGGGGCAGGTCTCTCTCTCTGAACTTCAACCTGTAAGGCATTATAGGGGCAGGTCTCTCTCTCTGATCTTCAACCTGTAAGGCATTATAGGGGCAGGTCTCTCTCTCTCTCTCTGATCTTCAACCTGTAAGGCATTATAGGAGCAGGGCTCTCTCTCTGGTCTTCAGCCTATAAGGCATTATAGGGGCAGGTCTCTCTCTCTGATCTTCAACCTGTAAGGCATTATAGGGGCAGGTCTCTCTCTCTGATCTTCAACCTGTAAGGCATTATAGGGGCAGGTCTCTCTCTCTGATCTTCAACCTGTAAGGCATTATAGGGGCAGGTCTCTCTCTCTGATCTTCAGCCTGTAAGGCATTATAGGGGCAGGTCTCTCTCTCTGATCTTCAACCTGTAAGGCATTATAGGGGCAGGTCTCTCTCTCTGATCTTCAACCTGTAAGGCATTATAGGGGCAGGGCTTTCTCTCTGATCTTCAACCTGTAAGGCATTATAGGGGCAGGTCTCTCTCTCTGATCTTCAACCTGTAAGGCATTACAGGGGCAGGGCTTTCTCTCTGATCTTCAACCTGTAAGGCATTATAGGGGCAGGGCTCTCTCTCTGATCTTCAACCTGTAAGGCATTATAGGGGCAGGTCTCTCTCTCTGATCTTCAACCTGTAAGGCATTATAGGGGCAGGGCTCTCTCTCTGATCTTCAACCTGTAAGGCATTATAGGGGCAGGGCTTTCTCTCTGATCTTCAACCTGTAAGGCATTATAGGGGCAGGGCTCTCTCTCTGATCTTCAACCTGTAAGGCATTATAGGGGCAGGTCTCTCTCTCTCTCTGATCTTCAACCTGTAAGGCATTATAGGGGCAGGTCTCTCTCTCTGATCTTCAACCTGTAAGGCATTATAGGGGCAGGTCTCTCTCTCTGAACTTCAACCTGTAAGGCATTACAGGGGCAGGTCTCTCTCTCTGATCTTCAACCTGTAAGGCATTATAGGGGCAGGTCTCTCTCTCTGATCTTCAACCTGTAAGGCATTATAGGGGCAGGGCTCTCTCTCTGATCTTCAGCCTGTAAGGCATTATAGGGGCAGGTCTTTCTCTCTGATCTTCAACCTGTAAGGCATTATAGGAGCAGGTCTCTCTCTCTGATCTTCAACCTGTAAGGCATTATAGGGGCAGGGCTTTCTCTCTGATCTTCAACCTGTAAGGCATTATAGGGGCAGGTCTCTCTCTCTGATCTTCAACCTGTAAGGCATTATAGGGGCAGGGCTCTCTCTCTGATCTTCAACCTGTAAGGCATTATAGGGGCAGGGCTTTCTCTCTGATCTTCAACCTGTAAGGCATTATAGGGGCAGGGCTCTCTCTCTGATCTTCAACCTGTAAGGCATTATAGGGGCAGGTCTCTCTCTCTCTCTGATCTTCAACCTGTAAGGCATTATAGGGGCAGGTCTCTCTCTCTGATCTTCAACCTGTAAGGCATTATAGGGGCAGGTCTCTCTCTCTGAACTTCAACCTGTAAGGCATTACAGGGGCAGGTCTCTCTCTCTGATCTTCAACCTGTAAGGCATTATAGGGGCAGGTCTCTCTCTCTGATCTTCAACCTGTAAGGCATTATAGGGGCAGGGCTCTCTCTCTGATCTTCAGCCTGTAAGGCATTATAGGGGCAGGTCTTTCTCTCTGATATTCAACCTGTAAGGCATTATAGGAGCAGGGCTCTCTCTCTGATCTTCAGCCTATAAGGCATTATAGGGGCAGGGCTTTCTCTCTGATCTTCAACCTGTAAGGCATTATAGGGGCAGGTCTCTCTCTCTGATCTTCAACCTGTAAGGCATTATAGGGGCAGGGCTCTCTCTCTGATCTTCAACCTGTAAGGCATTATAGGGGCAGGTCTCTCTCTCTCTCTGATCTTCAACCTGTAAGGCATTATAGGGGCAGGGCTCTCTCTCTGATCTTCAACCTGTAAGGTCTCTGGTCCAGACATTACAGGGGCAGGTCTCTCTCTCTGATCTTCAACCTGTAAGGTCTCTGGTCCAGACATTACAGGGGCAGGTCTCTCTCTCTGATCTTCAGCCTGTAACGTCTCTGGTCCAGGCATTACAGGGGCAGGTCTCTCTCTCTGATCTTCAACCTGTAAGGTCTCTGGTCCAGACATTACAGGGGCAGGGCTCTCTCTCTGAACTTCAACCTGTAAGGTCTCTGTTCCAGGCATTACAGGGGCAGGGCTCTCTCTCTGAACTTCAACCTGTGAGGTCTCTGTTCCAGGCATTACAGGGGCAGGTCTCTCTCTCTGATCTTCAACCTGTAAGGCATTATAGGGGCAGGTCTCTCTCTCTGATCTTCAACCTGTAAGGCATTATAGGGGCAGGGCTTTCTCTCTGATCTTCAACCTGTAAGGCATTATAGGGGCAGGTCTCTCTCTCTGATCTTCAGCCTGTAAGGCATTATAGGGGCAGGGCTCTCTCTCTGATCTTCAACCTGTAAGGCATTATAGGGGCAGGGCTCTCTCTCTGATCTTCAACCTGTAAGGCATTATAGGGGCAGGTCTCTCTCTCTCTCTCTGATCTTCAACCTGTAAGGTCTCTGGTCCAGACATTACAGGGGCAGGTCTCTCTCTCTGATCTTCAACCTGTAAGGTCTCTGGTCCAGACATTACAGGGGCAGGTCTCTCTCTCTGATCTTCAGCCTGTAAGGTCTCTGGTCCAGGCATTACAGGGGCAGGTCTCTCTCTCTGATCTTCAACCTGTAAGGTCTCTGGTCCAGACATTACAGGGGCAGGTCTCTCTCTCTGATCTTCAACCTGTAAGGTCTCTGGTCCAGACATTACAGGGGCAGGTCTCTCTCTCTGATCTTCAACCTGTAAGGTCTCTGGTCCAGACATTACAGGGGCAGGTCTCTCTCTCTGATCTTCAGCCTGTAAGGTCTCTGGTCCAGGCATTACAGGGGCAGGTCTCTCTCTCTGATCTTCAACCTGTAAGGTCTCTGGTCCAGACATTACAGGGGCAGGTCTCTCTCTCTGATCTTCAACCTGTAAGGTCTCTGGTCCAGACATTACAGGGGCAGGTCTCTCTCTCTGAACTTCAGCCTGTAAGGTCTCTGGTCCAGGCATTACAGGGGCAGGTCTCTCTCTCTGATCTTCAACCTGTAAGGTCTCTGGTCCAGACATTACAGGGGCAGGTCTCTCTCTCTGATCTTCAACCTGTAAGGTCTCTGGTCCAGACATTACAGGGGCAGGTCTCTCTCTCTGATCTTCAGCCTGTAAGGTCTCTGGTCCAGGCATTACAGGGGCAGGTCTCTCTCTCTGATCTTCAACCTGTAAGGTCTCTGGTCCAGACATTACAGGGGCAGGTCTCTCTCTCTGATCTTCAACCTGTAAGGTCTCTGGTCCAGACATTACAGGGGCAGGTCTCTCTCTCTGATCTTCAACCTGTAAGGTCTCTGGTCCAGACATTACAGGGGCAGGTCTCTCTCTCTGATCTTCAGCCTGTAAGGTCTCTGGTCCAGGCATTACAGGGGCAGGTCTCTCTCTGATCTTCAACCTGTAAGGTCTCTGGTCCAGACATTACAGGGGCAGGTCTCTCTCTGATCTTCAACCTGTAAGGTCTCTGGTCCAGACATTACAGGGGCAGGTCTCTCTCTGATCTTCAGCCTGTAAGGTCTCTGGTCCAGGCATTACAGGGGCAGGTCTCTCTCTCTGATCTTCAACCTGTAAGGTCTCTGGTCCAGACATTACAGGGGCAGGTCTCTCTCTCTGATCTTCAGCCTGTAAGGTCTCTGGTCCAGGCATTACAGGGGCAGGTCTCTCTCTCTGATCTTCAGCCTGTAAGGTCTCTGGTCCAGGCATTTTACAGGGGCAGGTCTCTCTCTGATCTTCAACCTGTAAGGTCTCTGGTCCAGACATTACAGGGGCAGGTCTCTCTCTCTGAACTTCAACCTGTAAGGTCTCTGGTCCAGACATTACAGGGGCAGGGCTCTCTCTCTGATCTTCAACCTGTAAGGTCTCTGGTCCAGGCATTACAGGGGCAGGTCTCTCTCTCTGATCTTCAACCTGTAAGGTCTCTGGTCCAGACATTACAGGGGCAGGTCTCTCTCTCTGATCTTCAGCCTGTAAGGTCTCTGGTCCAGGCATTACAGGGGCAGGTCTCTCTCTCTGATCTTCAACCTGTAAGGTCTCTGGTCCAGACATTACAGGGGCAGGTCTCTCTCTCTGAACTTCAACCTGTAAGGTCTCTGGTCCAGACATTACAGGGGCAGGGCTCTCTCTCTGATCTTCAGCCTGTAAGGTCTCTGGTCCAGGCATTACAGGGGCAGGTCTCTCTCTCTGATCTTCAACCTGTAAGTTCTCTGGTCCAGACATTACAGGGGCAGGGCTCTCTCTCTGATCTTCAGCCTGTAAGGTCTCTGGTCCAGGCATTACAGGGGCAGGTCTCTCTCTCTGATCTTCAACCTGTAAGGTCTCTGGTCCAGACATTACAGGGGCAGGTCTCTCTCTCTGATCTTCAACCTGTAAGTTCTCTGGTCCAGGCATTACAGGGGCAGGTCTCTCAATCTGTGCGAGCATGATGAAGAGGACACGCTAAAATCGCTTTCCTATTGAACATACTTCTTTCCGTATTAAATATTAGAGTTTAATTACATTTCAGGGTACCTGAGGATTAAATAGAAATGTAGTTTGACTTGTTTTAACAAAGTTTAGCGGTAGCTTTTTGGAATCCTTTCTCTGCATGTTGAACGAGTGGATTACTCAAATCAATGGCGCCAACTAAACTGACTTTTTGGGATATAAAGAATGATTTTATCTAAGAAAACGACACTACATGTTGTACCTGGGACTCTTAGGATTGCAAATCAGAGGAAGATTTTCAAAAAGGAAGTGAATAATTAATCGCTATTTGTGACTTTATGAAACCTGTGCTGGTTGAAAAATATGTTGATGTGCGGCGCCGTCCTCAACCAATCGCACGGCAGACTTTCCCTGTAAAACCTATTGTACATCGGACAATGCAGGTAGATGAACAAGAATTTAAGCTTTTAACCCATATCACACCTATCTACCTAAATGTTTAATATACATCATTTTTATGATTATTTATTTGAATTGCGCACCCTCCAATTTCACCGGATGTTGTCGACTAGACGTAAGAAGATTTAAGAACAAAGTCTTATTTACATTGACATGGCCTAGGAACAGTGGGTTAACTGGCCTAGGAACAGTGGGTTAACTGGTCTAGGAACAGTGGGTTAACTGGTCTAGGAACAGTGGGTTAACTGGTCTAGGAACAGTGGGTTAACTGCCTTGTTCAGAACAACGGATCTTTACCTTGACACAAAGATAATTGTGTAGTCTAGAGCGATTTTCTAGGTTAGCTAGCCAGCTATTGTCGTTCTCCTAACGCAACGTAACGTAACCAACACTGCTAGCTAGCCAGCTAGCCCCCGAAAAGCAGCATTGTAGAAACTTCACACTCAACGGAACGACTTGATTAGGGTAGTGTCAACAACGCAGCTAGCCTACCTCAGCAGTACTGTATCATTTTAATCATTTTAGTCAATTAGATTCTTGCTACGTAAGCTTAACTTTCTGAACATTCGAGACGTGTAGTCCACTTGTCATTCCAATCTCCTCTGCATTAGCGTAGCCTCTTCTCTAGCCTGTCAACTATGTGTCTGTCTATCCCTGTTCTCTCCTCTCTGCACAGACCATACAAACGCTCCACACCGCATGGCCGCGGCCACCCTAATCTGGTGGTCCCAGCACGCACGACCCACGTGGAGTTCCAGGTCTCCGGTAGCCTCTGGAACTGCCGATCTGCGGCCAACAAGGCAGAGTTCATCTCAGCCTATGCCTCCCTCCAGTCCCTCGACTTCTTGGCTCTGACGGAAACATGGATCACCACAGACAACACCGCTACTCCTACTGCTCTCTCTTCGTCCGCCCACGTGCTCTCGCACACTCCGAGAGCTTCTGGTCAGCGGGGTGGTGGCACCGGGATCCTCATCTCTCCCAAGTGGTCATTCTCTCTTTCTCCCCTTACCCATCTGTCTATCGCCTCCTTTGAATTCCATGCTGTCACAGTTACCAGCCCTTTCAAGCTTAACATCCTTATCATTTATCGCCCTCCAGGTTCCCTCGGAGAGTTCATCAATGAGCTTGATGCCTTGATAAGCTCCTTTCCTGAGGACGGCTCACCTCTCACAGTTCTGGGCGACTTTAACCTCCCCACGTCTACCTTTGACTCATTCCTCTCTGCCTCCTTCTTTCCACTCCTCTCCTCTTTTGACCTCACCCTCTCACCTTCCCCCCTACTCACAAGGCAGGCAATACGCTCGACCTCATCTTTACTAGATGCTGTTCCTCCACTAACCTCATTGCAACTCCCCTCCAAGTCTCCGACCACTACCTTGTATCCTTTCCCTCTCGCTCTCATCCAACACTTCCCACACTGCCCCTACTCGGATGGTATCGCGCCGTCCCAACCTTCGCTCTCTCTCCCCCGCTACTCTCTCCTCTTCCATCCTATCATCTCTTCCCTCTGCTCAAACCTTCTCCAACCTATCTCCTGATTCTGCCTCCTCAACCCTCCTCTCCTCCCTTTCTGCATCCTTTGACTCTCTATGTCCCCTATCCTCCAGGCCGGCTCGGTCCTCCCCTCCCGCTCCGTGGCTCGACGACTCATTGCGAGCTCACAGAACAGGGTTCCGGGCAGCCGAGCGGAAATGGAGGAAAAGTCGCCTCCCTGCGGACCTGGCATCCTTTCACTCCCTCCTCTCTACATTTTCCTCCTCTGTCTCTGCTGCTAAAGCCACTTTCTACCACTCTAAATTCCAAGCATCTGCCTCTAACCCTAGGAAGCTCTTTGCCACCTTCTCCTCCCTCTTGAATCCTCCTCCCCCTCCCCCTCCTCCCTCTCTGCAGATGACTTCGTCAACCATTTTGAAAAGAAGGTCGACGACATCCGATCCTCGTTTGCTAAGTCAAACGACACCGCTGGTTCTGCTCACACTGCCCTACCCTGTGCTCTGACCTCTTTCTCCCCTCTCTCTCCAGATGACATCTCGCGTCTTGTGACGGCCGGCCGCCCAACAACCTGCCCGCTTGACCCTATCCCCTCCTCTCTTCTCCAGACCATCTCCGGTGACCTTCTCCCTTACCTCACCTCGCTCATCAACTCATCCCTGACCGCTGGCAACGTCCCTTCCGTCTTCAAGAGAAGAGTTGCACCCCTTCTGAAAAAACCTACACTCGATCCCTCCGATGTCAACAACTACAGACCAGTATCCCTTCTTTATTTTCTCTCCAAAACTCTTGAACGTGCCGTCCTTGGCCAGCTCTCCCGCTATCTCTCTCAGAATGACCTTCTTGATCCAAATCAGTCAGGTTTCAAGACTAGTCATTCAACTGAGACTGCTCTTCTCTGTATCACGGAGGCGCTCCGCACTGCTAAAGCTAACTCTCTCTCCTCTGCTCTCATCCTTCTAGACCTATCGGCTGCCTTCGATACTGTGAACCATCAGATCCTCCTCTCCACCCTCTCCGAGTTGGGCATCTCCGGCGCGGCCCACGCTGGATTGCGTCCTACCTGACAGGTCGCTCCTACCAGGTGGCGTGGCGAGAATCCGTCTCCTCACCACGTGCTCTCACCACTGGTGTCCCCCAGGGCTCTGTTCTAGGCCCTCTCCTATTCTCGCTATACACCAAGTCACTTGGCTCTGTCATAACCTCACATGGTCTCTCCTATCATTGCTATGCAGACGACACACAATTAATCTTCTCCTTTCCCCCTTCTGACGACCAGGTGGCGAATCGCATCTCTGCATGTCTGGCAGACATATCAGTGTGGATGACGGATCATCACCTCAAGCTGAACCTCGGCAAGACGGAGCTGCTCTTCCTCCCGGGGAAGGACTGCCCGTTCCATGATCTCGCCATCACGGTTGACAACTCCATTGTGTCCTCGTCCCAGAGCGCTAAGAACCTTGGCGTGATCCTGGACAACACCCTGTCGTTCTCAAATAACATCAAGGCGGTGGCCCGTTCCTGTAGGTTCATGCTCTACAACATCCGCAGAGTACGACCCTGCCTCACACAGGAAGCGGCGCAGGTCCTAATCCAGGCACTTGTCATCTCCCGTCTGGATTACTGCAACTCGCTGTTGGCTGGGCTCCCTGCCTGTGCCATTAAACCCCTACAACTCATCCAGAACGCCGCAGCCAGTCTGGTGTTCAACCTTCCCAAGTTCTCTCACGTCACCCCGCTCCTCCGCTCTCTCCACTGGCTTCCAGTTGAAGCTCGCATCCGCTACAAGACCATGGTGCTTGCCTACGGAGCTGTGAGGGGAACGGCACCTCAGTACCTCCAGGCTCTGATCAGGCCCTACACCCAAACAAGGGCACTGCGTTCATCCACCTCTGGCCTGCTCGCCTCCCTACCACTGAGGAAGTACAGTTCCCGCTCAGCCCAGTCAAAACTGTTCGCTGCTCTGGCCCCCCAATGGTGGAACAAACTCCCTCACGACGCCAGGACAGCGGAGTCAATCACCACCTTCCGGAGACACCTGAAACCCCACCTCTTTAAGGAATACCTAGGATAGGATAAAGTAATCCTTCTCACCCCCCTCCCCCTTAAAAGACCTAGATGCACTATTGTAAAGTGGCTGTTCCACTGGATGTCATAAGGTGAAAGCACCAATTTGTAAGTCGCTCTGGATAAGAGCGTCTGCTAAATGACTTAAATGTAAATGTAATGTAAATGGATTCGATCTAGAAACGTTTTAGTTACTGGCCCAATACTCTAACCACTAGGCTACCTGCCGATCCTAGATCATAATGAATCAGATTACATGGACAGGGGGGACCTGATCCTAGATTAGCACTTCCTGATCTGAGACACTGCCTGTATGAATAAGGAATGCTGTTGTAAAGTCTAGTTACAGCAGATGTTTACTTCCATCTAGAGGAAGATACTAATAAAACACTTTATTATCAGGGTGGGGAGACGGCTGAGTGCAGGATCCATGGTGAGATGACAGAGCAGAAAACACTACATTATCAGGGTGGGAGACGGCTGAGTGCAGGATCCATGGTGAGATGACAGAGCAGAAAACACTACATTATCAGGGTGGGGAGACGGCTGAGTGCAGGATCCATGGTGAGATGACAGAGCAGAAAACACTACATTATCAGGGTGGGGAGACGGCTGAGTGCAGGATCCATGGTGAGATGACAGAGCAGAAAACACTACATTATCAGGGTGGGGAGACGGCTGAGTGCAGGATCCATGGTGAGATGACAGAGCAGAAAACACTACATTATCAGGGTGGGGAGACGGCTGAGTGCAGGATCCATGGTGAGATGACAGAGCAGAAAACACTATATGGAGAGAAGTACAAATAAAGTATTTGTGAACAATAAAGGACAGAGTTAGAGAAATAAATACCTGGAATGCCATATTATTACTAGTTAGTAGATCTCACAGGGTTTTGTTGTCATTATTTTACCATACACCAGTGACGTGATTTCCTCATATGAAAGTGAAAGTAAGGGTGTGGTCTACGCCTTTATAAACCAGCTGTTGAAACCGTAGCGCACATTTCTCTGCAACATTAGAAGCAGGATAAATGTGTTGATTTGAAGGACAGAAGAACAGACTCTGGTAAGTCTTGGCTACATATAAGTATTATAAAGTTAGGTCGTAGTCAGACATTCAATAGACAGAGTAACCCTGAGATATGATTCATTATCATGCTGAACAACCTGGGCCCGGTTTCCACGATGGAATTTAGGCGTAACGTTGGGAACGCATGATAAGTGGGCAAACGATAATTAACAGAATACAAATTGGAGTTGAGCTATTTTACAAATAAAATGTTGCGTAAGCTCGTTTACATGGGTTTACCCTCCACTACATCCCCGTTGATGCGGTGTGCAGCGTAGAGTGCATAGTCATTGATTTTTATTTCACTTGTATTTAACTCGGCAAGTCAGAACAAATTCTTATTAACATTGACGACCTACCCCGGCCAATTGTGCTCCACCCTATGGGACTCCCAATCATGCAGCCTGGATTCTAACCAGGTCCTGCAGTGACGCAAGAGGCGGGACTCTGCACCACTCGGGAGGCGGCTGAGCTGAAACAGAAAGTCAAGTTGTTATTTTGTACAGGATCCATGGTGAGACAACAGAGCAGAAAACACTACATGGAGATGACTGACAAATAGGTAAGTATTTATGAATGTGTCTGAGTGCTGCTGAGTCATTCTTCTGTCTTTCAGGTTAATAATCTAGAATAAAGTAGAGGGGACATGTGGAATACAGTAAACTAGTGTCTGAGTGCTGCTGAGTCATTCCATCCATACGGTGCCTCTTCTGTCTTTCAGGTTAATAATCTAGAATAAAGTAGAGGGAACATGTGGAATACAGAACTAGTGTCTGAGTGCTGCTGAGTCATTCCATCCAGTCATTCTGTCTTTCAGGTTAATAATCTAGAATAAAGTAGAGGGAACATGTGGAATACAGTAAACTAGTGTGAGTGCTGCCGAGTCATTCCTACCATGTGGTGCCTTTTCTGTCCCCAGGAAATATCAGTTCTTATTTAGTGAAAGCTGAAATAAATCATTCTCTCTACTATTATTCTGACATTTCACATTCTTTAAAATAAAGTGGTGATCCTAACTGATCTAAAACAAGGACTTTTTTTTAATGACGATTCAATTTCAGGAATTGTGAAAAACTGAGTTTAAATGTATTTGGCTCAGGTGTATGTACACTTCCGACTTCAACTGTATGTACGTGTATATATTAATTTACTGCTCTGGGGATGTAATTATTGTTTACATCACCTTATTTCTATTATGTTTTGATTTGATTTTTCCTTTCAATTTTTTTACTATTTATGTGATGTGCAATGCAGAGAACAGAGGAATTATCATTTCATTTCCACAGTGAATTATTGTAATGTTTGTTTATGTGTCAATTAACCACATAAGGGAAGGGTTGCCAGGTGGCGATTTGACACAATAATAAAGTTTTCATTCACTCATTTGTTCGTTCATTTTTCATTCATATAATTTAATTTAAGATGTTCTGTGTGTCCCTAATATCACTTTACACCCTAGTTAGTTTGTTGTAATTCCTAGAGCAGAACGGAGAACACCATCGGGTTCGTACATGTCTCAGCTTACATTACAGATATCCATTACCCTCACCATTACAGATATCCATTACCCTCACCATTACAGATATCCATTACCCTCACCATTACAGATATCCATTACCCTCACCATTACAGATATCCATTACCCTCACCATTACAGATATCCATTACCCTCACCATTACAGATATCCATTACCCTCACCATTACAGATATCCATTACCCTCGCCATTACAGATATCCATTACCATCACCATTACAGATATCCATTACCCTCACCATTACAGATATCCATTACCCTCACCATTACAGATATCCATTACCCTCACCATTACAGATATCCATTACCATCACCATTACAGATATCCATTACCCTCACCATTACAGATATCCATTACCATCACCATTACAGATATCCATTACCTCACCATTACAGATATCCATACCATCACCATTACAGATATCCATTACCATCACCATTACAGATATCCATTACCATCACCATTACAGATATCCATTACCTCACCATTACAGATATCCATTACCATCACCATTACAGATATCCATTACCCATCACCATTACAGATATCCATTACCCTCACCATTACAGATATCCATTACCATCACCATTACAGATATCCATTACCATCACCATTACAGATATCCATTACCATCACCATTACAGATATCCATTACCATCACCATTACAGATATCCATTACCATCACCATTACAGATATCCATTACCATCACCATTACAGATATCCATTACCCTCACCATTACAGATATCCATTACCATCACCATTACAGATATCCATTACCATCACCATTACAGATATCCATTACCATCACCATTACAGATATCCATTACCATCACCATTACAGATATCCATTACCATCACCATTACAGATATCCATTACCCTCACCATTACAGATATCCATTACCATCACCATTACAGATATCCATTACCATCACCATTACAGATATCCATTACCCTCACCATTACAGATATCCATTACCCTCACCATTACAGATATCCATTACCATCACCATTACAGATATCCATTACCATCACCATTACAGATATCCATTACCATCACCATTACAGATATCCATTACCCTCACCATTACAGATATCCATTACCCTCACCATTACAGATATCCATTACCATCACCATTACAGATATCCATTACCCTCACCATTACAGATATCCATTACCATCACCATTACAGATATCCATTACCCTCACCATTACAGATATCCATTACCATCACCATTACAGATATCCATTACCATCACCATTACAGATATCCATTACCATCACCATTACAGATATCCATTACCATCACCATTACAGATATCCATTACCCTCACCATTACAGATATCCATTACCTCACCATTACAGATATCCATTACCCTCACCATTACAGATATCCATTACCCTCACCATTACAGATATCCATTACCCTCACCATTACAGATATCCATTACCATCACCATTACAGATATCCATTACCCTCACCATTACAGATATCCATTACCCTCACCATTACAGATATCCATTACCCTCACCATTACAGATATCCATTACCCTCACCATTACAGATATCCATTACCCTCACCATTACAGATATCCATTACCATCACCATTACAGATATCCATTACCATCACCATTACAGATATCCATTACCATCACCATTACAGATATCCATTACCCTCACCATTACAGATATCCATTACCCTCACCATTACAGATATCCATTACCATCACCATTACAGATATCCATTACCATCACCATTACAGATATCCATTACCCTCACCATTACAGATATCCATTACCCTCACCATTACAGATATCCATTACCATCACCATTACAGATATCCATTACCATCACCATTACAGATATCCATTACCATCACCATTACAGATATCCATTACCCTCACCATTACAGATATCCATTACCCTCACCATTACAGATATCCATTACCATCACCATTACAGATATCCATTACCCTCACCATTACAGATATCCATTACCATCACCATTACAGATATCCATTACCATCACCATTACAGATATCCATTACCATCACCATTACAGATATCCATTACCATCACCATTACAGATATCCATTACCCTCACCATTACAGATATCCATTACCATCACCATTACAGATATCCATTACCCTCACCATTACAGATATCCATTACCCTCACCATTACAGATATCCATTACCCTCACCATTACAGATATCCATTACCCTCACCATTACAGATATCCATTACCCTCACCATTACAGATATCCATTACCATCACCATTACAGATATCCATTACCCTCACCATTACAGATATCCATTACCCTCACCATTACAGATATCCATTACCCTCACCATTACAGATATCCATTACCCTCACCATTACAGATATCCATTACCCTCACCATTACAGATATCCATTACCCTCACCATTACAGATATCCATTACCCTCACCATTACAGATATCCATTACCATCACCATTACAGATATCCATTACCATCACCATTACAGATATCCATTACCATCACCATTACAGATATCCATTACCCTCACCATTACAGATATCCATTACCCTCACCATTACAGATATCCATTACCCTCACCATTACAGATATCCATTACCCTCACCATTACAGATATCCATTACCCTCACCATTACAGATATCCATTACCATCACCATTACAGATATCCATTACCATCACCATTACAGATATCCATTACCCTCACCATTACAGATATCCATTACCCTCACCATTACAGATATCCATTACCCTCACCATTACAGATATCCATTACCCTCACCATTACAGATATCCATTACCATCACCATTACAGATATCCATTACCATCACCATTACAGATATCCATTACCCTCACCATTACAGATATCCATTACCCTCACCATTACAGATATCCATTACCCTCACCATTACAGATATCCATTACCCTCACCGTTACAGATATCCATTACCCTCACCATTACAGATATCCATTACCCTCACCATTACAGATATCCATTACCCTCACCATTACAGATATCCATTACCCTCACCATTACAGATATCCATTACCCTCACCATTACAGATATCCATTACCCTCACCATTACAGATATCCATTACCCTCACCATTACAGATATCCATTACCCTCACCATTACAGATATCCATTACCCTCACCATTACAGATATCCATTACCCTCACCATTACAGATATCCATTACCCTCACCATTACAGATATCCATTACCCTCACCATTACAGATATCCATTACCCTCACCATTACAGATATCCATTACCCTCACCATTACAGATATCCATTACCCTCACCATTACAGATGTCTAGAGGTCGAGGGGCGTTACATTACATTACAGATATCTGATATCTAGAGGTGATATCTGAGGATGAGGTGGATTGAGACACAGCCCACGGGAAAAACAGACATCTCCAGTTTAAACAGACATCTCTAACTGAAACAGACATCTCTAACTTAAACAGACATCTCTAACTGAAACAGACATCTCTAACTGAAACAGACATCTATAACTTAAACAGACATCTCTAACTGAAACAGACATCTCTAACTTAAACAGACATCTCTAACTGAAACAGACATCTCTAACTTAAACAGACATCCCTAACTGAAACAGACATCTCTAACTTAAACAGACATCCCTAACTGAAACAGACATCTCTAACTTAAACAGACATCTCTAACTTAAACAGACATCTCTAACTGAAACAGACATCTCTAACTTAAACAGACATCTCTAACTTAAACAGACATCTCCAGTTTAACCTGTTAGTACTCTAGGGGCAGTATTTCATTTTTGGATAAAAAGACGTGCCCGTTTTAAGCGCAATATTTTGTCACGAAAAGATGCTCGAATATGCTTCGAATTGATAGTTTTGGAAAGAAGAGAGTCTTACGTTTCCAGAACTGCAAAGATTTTCACTGTGAGTCCCTTAGAACAAATGCTTCGGGCAAAACCAAGATGTATGACCGACCAGGAAATTAACAGGATTTTTGAGGCTACGTTTTCCATGATCGCCTTATATGGCTGTGAATGCGACAGGAATCAACGGACACTTTATCTTGTTTCCCAAGGTCTCTGCAGCATTGTGACGTATTTGTAGGCATATCATTGGAAGATTGACCATAAGAGACTACAATTGCCAAGTGTCCCTCTTGGTGTCTGCGTGGCATTTGGTGCGCAAAAGTCAGCTCCCAGTGTTTTTCCATTCGAATCAGACAACAAAGCAGGCTTCAAGGACGGTGCTTTCAATGGAGAGATATATGAGAAACCACCTTCAGGATTGATTCAAACAACGTTTTCCATGTTTCAGTCGATATTATGGAGTTAATTCGGAAAAAAGTTCGACGTGTAGGTGACTGAATTTTCGGTTAGTTTCGGTAGCCAAATGCATAGTAACAAAAGGGAACGATGTGTCCTACACAAGAATCTTTCAGGAAAAACTGGACATCTGCTATGTAACTGAGAGTCTCCTCATTGAAACATCTGAAGTTCTTCAAAGGTAAATTATTTTATTTGATTCCTTGGCTGGTTTTTGTGAATATGTTGCGTGCTAAATGCTAACGCTAAATGCTAAGCTAGCTATCACCACTCTTACACAAATTATTGGCTACCTGCTCCCCAACGCTCTAACCACTAGGCTACCTGCCGCCCCAACGCTCTAACCACTAGGCTACCTGCCGCCCCAACGCTCTAACCACTAGGCTACCTGCCGCCCCAACGCTCTAACCACTAGGCTACCTGCCGCCCCAACGCTCTAACCACTAGGCTACCTGCCACCCCTCCACTCTAACCACTAGAATACCTGCCGCCTCAACGCTCTAACCACTAGGCTACCTGCTACCCAACCCTCTAACCACTAGGCTACCTGCCGCCCCAACACTCTAACCACTAGGCTACCTGCCGCCCCAACGCTCTAACCACTAGGCTACCTGCCGCCCCAACGCTCTAACCACTAGGCTACATGCCGCCCCAACGCTCTAACCACTAGAATACCTGCCGCCTCAACGCTCTAACCACTAGGCTACCTGCTACCCCAACCCTCTAACCACTAGGCTACCTGCCGCCCCAACACTCTAACCACTAGGCTACCTGCCACCCCAACACTCTAACCACTAGGCTACCTGCCCCCTACACTCTAACCACTAGGCTACCTGCCACCCCAACACTCTAACCACTAGGCTACCTGCCACCCCTCCACTCTAACCACTAGGCTACCTGCCACCCCTCCACTCTAACCACTAGGCTACCTGCCGCCCCTCCACTCTAACCACTAGGCTACCTGCCGCCCCTCCACTCTAACCACTAGGCTACCTGCCGCCCCAACGCTCTAACCACTAGGCTACCTGCCGCCCCAACGCTCTAACCACTAGGCTACCTGCCGCCCCAACCCTCTAACCACTAGGCTACCTGCCGCCCCAACGCTCTAACCACTAGGCTACCTGCCGCCCCAAAATAAGATGTAGGCCTATCAGGGGCTAGTTTTCAGGCCTTGTGGGCGGGTGTTGAGTGGTCATTGGGCTAGAACAAAGTAACTACATTAAACAACCTGACAGTTTGGACGTGTTTGTTAGTAAACTGTTTTATTTCTAAGAGATAATCAATAAAATAATTTGTTGTCACTGTGTTAACCACAACCAACATGTTGTATCTCTGTTTAGTTGTCACTGTGTTAACCACAACCAACATGTTGGATCTCTGTTTAGTTGTCACTGTGTTAACCACAACCAACATGTTGGATCTCTGTTTAGTTGTCACTGTGTTAACCACAACCAACATGTTGGATCTCTGTTTAGTTGTCACTGTGTTAACCACAACCAACATGTTGGATCTCTGTTTAGTTGTCACTGTGTTAACCACAACCAACATGTTGGATCTCTGTTTAGTTGTCACTGTGTTAACCACAACCAACATGTTGGATCTCTGTTTAGTTGTCACTGTGTTAACCACAACCAACATGTTGGATCTCTGTTTAGTTGTCACTGTGTTAACCACAACCAACATGTTGGATCTCTGTTTAGTTGTCACTGTGTTAACCACAACCAACATGTTGGATCTCTGTTTAGTTGTCTCTGTGTTAACCACAACCAACATGATGGATCTCTGTTTAGTTGTCACTGTGTTAACCACAACCAACATGTTGGATCTCTGTTTAGGGGACACTGTGTTAACCACAACCAACATGTTGGATCTCTGTTTAGGGGACAGTGCTCTAATGAGTCTCTCTGGGGAGAGAGAGGGGGGCCCTGCCTCTAAAAGGAGTCTCTCTGGGGGAGAGAGGAGGGGGACCCTGCCTCTAAAATGAGTCTCTCTGGGGAGAGAGAGGAGGGGGCCCTGCCTTCTAAAAGGCATCTCTGGGGAGAGAGAGGAGGGGTGCCCTGCCTCTAAATTATTATGTTTCTCTGGGGGACATGACACCAAAGCTAAGAGGTGAGCTGACAGTATTGTTTTTTATTCATAAATGATTGCTTATGGCTACATTCTATATAACTGTTCTAGATTTTAGATGTAAGAAAATGTTTGTTTTTTTGCTAAATGCTATATATCCATTATTTAACATGAGACTGTGATATGTGGTTGTCTCACCTAGATATCTATATATCCATTATTTAACAGGAATGTTGGTATCCTGTATATTAGACTGTGATATGTGGTTGTCTCATCTAGATATCTATATATCCATTATTTAACAGGAATGTTGGTATCCTGTATATCTGACTGTGATATGTGGTTGTCTCATCTAGATATCTATATATCCATTATTTAACAGGAATGTTGGTATCCTGTATATTAGACTGTGATATGTGGTTGTCTCATCTAGATATCTATATATCCATTATTTAACAGGAATGTTGGTATCCTGTATATTAGACTGTGATATGTGGTTGTCTCACCTAGATATCTATATATCCATTATTTAACAGGAATGTTGGTATCCTGTATATTTGACTGTGATATGTGGTTGTCTCACCTAGATATCTATATATCCACTGTTGTCTCACCTTGGTATCTATATATCCATTATTTAACAGGAATGTTGGTATCCTGTATATTTGACTGTGATATGTGGTTGTCTCCCCTAGATATCTAAAGATGAATGCCCTTACAACAGGAAAATAATCTAGCAGCAGCAGGAAATATGAATTATTATGTGGATTATAATTCATTAACAATCTATCAGGGCAAATCAAGTTTGACATTTTTAAAGTGGAAATTCCAAACTATAGAAGCTTTTTAAAAGCTAAAATACACTACAATACAGCAACTGTCCTGTAAGTCCCTCTGGGCCCGGTTTCCCAATAGAGATGGAATTTAGACCACTGAACTAGGGTCTGCAGTGACTCCTCTAGTACTGAGATGCCTTAGACCACTGAACCAGGGTCTGTAGTGATCCTCTAGTACTGAGATGTCTTAGACCACTGAACCAGGGTCTGTAGTGACTCCTCTAGTACTGAGATGTCTTAGACCACTGAACCAGGGTCTGTAGTGATCCTCTAGTACTGAGATGTCTTAGACCACTGAACCACTTGGGAGCCCGTATTCGTTTCCAGTAAAAGGTGTCCAAACTAAACAAAATGCATGTCCCTGACCTCTTTTTAAGATGTGGCCAATTTAAACAGCCAGAATATGTTTTTTAAAGTAAAAAATGTGTTGTTTCTAAATGGCGGGGCAGGTTTGAGATCTAAGGAATTAAGCACAAAAATACTCTCAGCTGCCTCACCATGAGGCTAATGTCTATACGTCAATTAATTAATTAAATCAAATTGTTTGTCACATGCGCTGAATAACGTGAAATGCTTGCTTACAAGCCCCTAACCAACAATGCAATTTTAAGAAAATACCTAAAAAGTAAGAGATAAGAAAAAGTATAATAATGAATAATAATGAAGGGTTTTAGGGTATGTAAAGAGTTATTAAAGTGACTATGCATGGATAATAACAGAGAGTAGCAGCAGTGTAGAGGGGGGCAATGCAAATAGTCTGGGTAGCCAGTTGATTAGATGTTCAGGAGTCTCATGGCTTGGGGTTAGAAGCTGTTTAGAAGCCTCTTGGTCCTAGACTTGGCCCTCCAGTACCGCTTGACGTGTAGTAGCAGAGAGAACAGTCTATGACTAGGGTGGCTGGAGTCAATTTTTAGGGCCTTCCTCTGACACCGCCTGGTATAAAGATCCTGGATGGCAGGAAGGTTGGTATGTACTAGGCTGTACGTACGAACCTCTGTTGTGCCTTGCGGTCGGAGGCCGATCAGTTGCCATACCAGGCAGTGATGCAACCCGTCAGGATGCTCTCCATGGTGCAGCTGTAGAACGTTTTGATGATCTGAGGAATGTTCTGGGAAAATACGTTTTTCTCTACTAAAGTAGGGGGAGTGTTGGTGTTTCCAGGGAGAAAACTAAACTAATCTTCTGAAATTTCATTTGTGGTCTTAAGCTGCCATCTATTGGAATTATGTAGCAACTGCAGGAGTACTGAATAATGTCTAATTCTTTACTAAAGCAGTAATTACTCAAATATAACATTTTCTAGTTGAATTTACCACTTACAACTATAAAATAACCATTTATAGCATGACAAACAATTAAACTGACATAAACCAAAACCTAAAAACATTTAGTTTTGCTACATATATATTTTTTGCTGACTGGATCGAGCCGGTTGGTCTCATTTGAGAGTGATCCAGAAATAATAGCATTTTCAAAAAAAATATTACTATTTGTCTCTCTGAAATTAAACCATCAAGTGATAGATTTAGTAACATTGAACAACCCCATGACGAGATAGTGAAAAAACACACCAATCTCGTTCATAATTTCACGAAACTATAACTGCTAATTTACGAACAATTCTGATAATTGATATATATCGTTTTGGAATGAAACTCTTGTTTCCCCATATGAGCTCAGAGTAGATGAGAGATGTAATGTTTGTCTCTGTTTTGTTGAAGCCCAATCAAGCAGGAGAGACCAGCCTCCCCTGTTCCCAGCTGTGTGTCCATGAAGAGTGACCAGTCTATGAGTCAACCTTTACAGTTTAGAGAGGGAGACTTTTCTACTGAACCAAGGTAAGAATAACTAATGGGTCATGATAGGTGAGTTAAACAACACTGTCTCTCTTCCGGGGCTGACAGAGATGGCCGCCTCGCTTCGCGTTCCTAGGAAATATGCAGTATTTCGTTTTTTTAATGTTATTTCTTACATTAGTACCCCAGGTAATCTTAGGTTTCATTACATACAGTCAGGAGGAACTACTGACTATAAGAGCAACGTCAACTCACCATCATTATGACCAGGAATATGACTTTCCCGAAGCGGATCCTGTGTTCTGCCTTTCAACCAGGACAATGGATCAGATCCCAGCCGGCGACCCTAAACAACGTCGTCGTAAAAGGGGAAAACGAAGCGGTCTTCTGGTCAGACTCCGGAGACGGGCACATCGTGCACCACTCCCTAGCATACTTCTCGCCAATGTCCAGTCTCTTGACAACAAGGTTGATGAAATCCGAGCAAGGGTAGCATTCCAGAGGGACATCAGAGACTGTAACGTTCTTTGCTTCACGGAAACATGGCTCACTGGAGAGACGCTATCGGAGTCGGTGCAGCCAGCTGGTTTCTCCACGCATCGCGCAGACAGAAACAAACATCTTTCTGGTAAGAAGAGGGGCGGGGGTGTATGCCTAATGGTTAACGAGACGTGGTGTCATCACAACAACATACAGGAACTCAAGTCCTTCTGTTCACCTGACTTAGAATTCCTCACAAACAAATGTCGACTGCATTATCTACCAAGAGAATTCTCTTCGATTATAATCACAGCCATATATATTCCCCCCAAGCAGACACATCGATGGCCCTGAACAAACTTTATTTGACTCTTTGCAAACTGGAAACCACATATCCTGAGGCTGCATTCATTGTAGCTGGGGATTTAACAAGGCTAATCTGAAAACAAGACTCCCTAAATTCTATCAGCATATCGATTGCGCAACCAGGGCTGATAAAACCCTGGATCATTGTTATTCTAACTTCCGAGACCGACGCATATAAGGCCATCTCCCACCCTCCTTTCGGAAAAGCTGACCACGACTCCATTTTGTTGATCCCTGCCTACAGACAGAGACTAAAACAAGAAGTTCCTGCGCTGAGGTCTGTTCAACGCTGGTCCGACCAATCTGATTCCACACTCCAAGACTGCTTCCATCACGTGGACTGGGAAATGTTCCGCATTGCATCCAACATTGACGAATACTGTTCCACTGGATGTCATAAGGTGAAAGCACCAATTTGTAAGTCGCTCTGGATAAGAGCGTCTGCTAAATGACTTAAATGTAAATGTAAATGAATACGTGGCCATGCACGCCTCCAACTCAATCATCAAGTGTGCGGACGACACAACAGTGGTAGGCTTGATTACTAACAACGACGAGACGTCCTACAGGGAGGAGGTGAGGGCCCTCTGAGTGTGGTGTCAGGAAAATAACCTCACACTCAACGTTAACAAAACAAAGGAGATGATTATGGACTTCAGGAAACAGCAGAGGGAACACCCCCTTATCCACATCGACGGGACAGTGGTAGAGAGGGAAGTAAGTTTTAAGGTCCTCGGCGTACACATCACAGACCAACTGAATTGGTCCACCCACACAGACAGCATTGTGAAGAAGGCGCAGCAGCGCCTCTTCAACCTCAGGAGGCTGAAGAAATTCGGCTTGTCACCAAAAGCACTCACAAACTTCTACAGATGCACAATCGAGAGCATCCTGTCGGGCTGTATCACCGCCTGGTACGGCAACTGCTCCGCACACAACCATAAGGCTCTCCAGAGGGTAGTGACGTCTGCACAACGCATCACCGGGGGCAAACTACCTGCCCTCCAGGACACCTACACCACCCGATGTCACAGGAAGGCCATGAAGATCATCAAGGACAACAACCACCCGAGCCACTGCCTGTTCACCCCGCTATCATCCAGAAGGCGAGGTCAGTACAGGTGCATCAAAGCAGGGACCGAGAGACTGAAAAACAGCTTCTATCTTAAGGCCATTAGACTGTTAAACAGCCACCACTAACATTGAGTGGCTGCTGCCAACATACTGACTCAACTCTAGCCACTTTAATAATAGAAATTGATGGAAATTGATGTAAAAAATGTATCACTAGCCACTTTAAACAATGCCACTTATTATAATGTTTACTCATATACTGTACTCAATATCATCTACTGCATCTTGCCATCTTTCTGTCATACATGTATCACTAGCCACTTTAAAATATGTCACTTTTATGTTTACATACCCTACATTACTCATCTCATATGTATATACTGTACTCTATACCATCTACTGCATCTTGCCTTTGCAGTTCTGTACCATCACTCATTCATATATCTTTATGTACATATTCTTTATCCCTTTACACTTGTGTGTATAAAGTAGTAGTTTTGGTATTGTTAGGTTAGATTACTTGTTGGTTATTCCTGCATTGTCGGAACTAGAAGAACAAGCATTTCGCTACACTCACATTAACATCTGCTAACCATGTGACCATTAACATCTGCTAACCATGTGACCATTAACATCTGCTAACCATGTGACCATTAACATCTGCTAACCATGTGACCATTAACATCTGCTAACCATGTGACCATTAACATCTGCTAACCATGTGACCATTAACATCTGCTAACCATGTGACCATTAACATCTGCTAACCATGTGACCATTAACATCTGCTAACCATGTGACCATTAACATCTGCTAACCATGTGACCATTAACATCTGCTAACCATGTGACCATTAACATCTGCTAACCATGTGACCATTAACATCTGCTAACCATGTGACCATTAACATCTGCTAACCATGTGACCATTAACATCTGCTAACCATGTGACCATTAACATCTGCTAACCATGTGACCATTAACATCTGCTAACCATGTGACCATTAACATCTGCTAACCATGTGACCATTAACATCTGCTAACCATGTGACCATTAACATCTGCTAACCATGTGACCATTAACATCTGCTAACCATGTGACCATTAACATCTGCTAACCATGTGACCATTAACATCTGCTAACCATGTGACCATTAACATCTGCTAACCATGTGACCATTAACATCTGCTAACCATGTGACCATTAACATCTGCTAACCATGTGTATGTGACAAATAACATTTGATTTGATATGATTTTCCCCATTTTTTGTTGTTGTTTTCTTAATCCATAGGCTCCTTTTGTCCATTTTCATAGTCCTAAAACAATATTAAACAAACACAACATTCCTTCCCTATGTGTGTGTCTCATGTTTTGTCCACAGAAATCAACAAAAGAGATCAGAGTCAGAGATTCTCAGTGGTCAGCCTTCCCAGAGTCATCAAACAGACCTGGACTCCATATTCAGTGTATGTGGTCCTGTTATGTACATTTGTTTTTGTTGACCTCAAGTAAAGTTGATCTGTCAATCATTCATTAATGTATTAATGAGAAATAATATATTCTCTTTAACGTATTTACTTAATACTTATTTACTTTATTTATTTCAGTTGCTTGAAGAGAATACTATGACATTCGTGAAGAACGAGATTAAGATGTTCAAGAGGATTCTTAGTCCAGAACTCCCAGAAGGCTTTGAGAGTCAGAAACAGGATAAGGAAGTGGTGGATGCTGAAGATGAGAAGCAGGAGAGCAGTGCCAGAGAGGGGGCTCTGAAGATCACACTGCACATCCTGAGGAAAATGAACCAGAAGGAGCTTGCTGACACACTGGAGAAATGTAAGATCTGTCTGCCTCATGTTGAATGATGTTTTATAACATTTAAAAGCTGTAGCTAAAGTACAGCTAAAGTAGCTGTGTAACTCAATGATATTGTAGCAGCCTTAACACAACACCTAGTGACCTCATCAAGTAGCAGCAGGGATGTGTTGTGGTGATTCATTTAGAGAGAGAACATTAATAATACCATCAATAATACCAATAATAATATAATCAGTCACACCAGTCTGTAATGCATTATGAAAACATTTACACATTTATACAGTCAGTTAAGATAATAAATTATTATAATGTACAACTTTATACCAGTCCTACAATACTGTAGACATTAAAACATACATAATATTAATATCCTCTGTGGTATTTCTTCATTCAGATGAGCTCGCTGTGATTTGCCAACGTGAACTCAAATCTAATCTAAAGAAGAAGTGTCAATGTGTATTTGAGGGGATCGATCAACAAGGAAACCCAACACTTCTCAATAAGATCTACACAGAGCTCTACATCACAGAGGGTGGAACAGGAGAGGTCAATAAGGAACATGAGCTGAGACAGATTGAGACAACAACCAGGAAACAAGCAAGACCAGAGACTGCAATCAAATGTAACGACATCGTCAAACCCTTAACTGGACAAGACAAACCTATCAGAACTGTGCTGACAAAGGGAGTCGCTGGCATTGGAAAAACAGTCTCTGTGCAGAAGTTCATTCTGGACTGGGCTGAAGGAAAAGCAAATCAGGATGTCCAATTTGTATTTTCATTCCCTTTCCGGGAGCTGAATTTGATGAAATTGGAAAACACTTTCATTGAACTTCTCAATCACTTCTCAATGGAAACCAAAGAATCAAGAATCTCCAACTACAACAAGTACAAAGTTCTGTTCATCTTTGATGGTCTGGATGAGTGCCGACTGCCCCTAGACTTCCAGAAGAACAAGATCTGTTGTGACGTCACAGAGTCAACCTCAGTGGATGTTCTGCTGACAAATCTCATCAAGGGAAATCTGCTTCCCTCTGCTCTCCTCTGGATAACTACCCGACCTGCAGCAGCCAATAAGATCCCTTCAGGGTATGTTGACCAGGTGACAGAGGTACGAGGGTTCAATGACCCACAGAAGGAGGAGTACTTCAAGAAGAGATTCAGTGATGAGGACCTGGCCAGCAGAATCATCTCACACATAAAGACATCAAGGAGCCTCCACATCATGTGCCACATTCCAGTCTTCTGTTGGATTTCTGCAATAGTCCTTGAACACATGTTGAAACATAAGAGAGAAGAGATGCCCAAGACTCTGACTGAGATGTACACACACCTTGTGGTGTTTCATACCAAACAGAAGAATGAAAAGTATCTTGGGAAAGAAGAGACAGGTCCACACTGGAATAAACAGAGCATTCTGTCACTGGGAAAACTGGCTTTTCAACAGCTTGTGAATGGCAATCTGATTTTCTATGAAGGAGACCTGAAGGAGGCTGGCATTGATGTCAATGAAGCCTCAGTGTACTCGGGATTGTGCACACAGTTCTTTAAAGAGGAATGTGGGCTGTACCAGGACAAGGTGTACTGCTTTGTTCATCTGAGCATTCAGGAGTTTCTGGCTGCTGTATATGTGTTCCTCTCATTCATCAACAACAATGAGAATCTAATGGACAAACTGCAATCAACGTCCAGGAACTTTTCTGCTCTGTTCAGAGACAAGCCTAAAATTACTGTCTACAAGAGTGCTGTGGATAAAGCCTTACAAAGTGAGACAGGAAACCTGGACCTTTTCCTCCGCTTCCTTCTGGGCCTCTCACTGGAGTCCAATCAGAAGCACTTACAAGGTCTACTGACAAAGACAAGAAGCAGCTCACAGAGCCATGAAAAAACAGTCAAGTACATCAAGGAGAAGATCAGGGAGAATCCCTCTCCAGAGAGGTGCATCAATCTTTTCCATTGTCTGAATGAACTGAATGACCATTCTCTAGTGGAGGAGATCCAAAGCTACCTGAGCTCAGGAAGTCTCTCAAAACCCAACCTGTCACCTGCACAGTGGTCAGCTCTGGTCTTTCTGTTGCTGACTTCAGAAAAGGAGCTGGATGTGTTTGACCTGAAGAAATACTCCAGATCAGAGGAAGGTCTTCTGAGGCTGCTGCCAGTGGTCAAAGCCTCCAGAGCTGCTCTGTGAGTAAATAAAATGACATATAAGAACTAATCATCAGGAAGAAATATTCAGTTTAGAGAAAAATATGTATTATAATATGTATATAATATTATATTGAAAAACATATTGAATAAATTCATTGATTTTCACATTAGTATAACAATATGACCATACAATTCTAGGAGATGGAAGATGAATCTATATGTTGTTTGAGAGAATAAACCAAATGCATCTACCATTGTCCTTCCACACTACTGGTGTTAAATTAACAGTGTGTTTGAAGTCATGATGATCTCTTTGTCAGGCTGTCAGACTGTGGAGTCACAGAGGAAGGCTGTGCTTCTCTGGTCTCAGCTCTGAGGTCAAACCCCTCACACCTGAGAGAGCTGGACCTGAGTAACAATGACCTGAAGGATTCAGGAGTGAAGCTGCTCTCTGATGGACTGGGAATCCCCACTGTAAACTGGAGACTCTGAGGTCAGTATTATCAGATATGAAAGCACTTTATGTATGTAGTTCTCCCATTTGAAAAGTCGTAATTATTCGGTTATATTCACTTATAGTGTATTAAAGTAGTCATACGTTTAGTATTTGGTCCCATATTCCAAGCCTGCAGTGATTACATCAAGCTTGTGATTCTACTAACTTGTTGAATTAATTTGCAGTTTGTCTTGGTTGTGTTTTGGATGTTTTTCCGATTAGAAACTGAATGGTGAATAATGTCCTGTCATTTTGGAGTCACTTCACTTGTATTGTCAGTAAGAATAGAATATGTTTCTGAACACTTCTACATTCATGTGGATGCTACTATGATGATGAATAATCATGAATGAATCGTGAATGATGATAAATGAGAAAGCAACAGAGGCACAAAGATCAGACCCCCTCTGTTATTGGTAATGGTGAGAGGTTAGCATGTTTTGTTGTAGTCTCTGTTATTGGTAATGGTGAGAGGTTAGCATGTTTTGTTGTAGCCTCTGTTATTGGTAATGGTGAGAGGTTAGCATGTTTTGTTGTAGTCTCTGTTATTGGTAATGGTGAGAGGTTAGTATGTTTTGTTGTAGCCTCTGTTATTGGTGAGATGTTAGCATGTTTTGTTGTAGTCTCTGTTATTGGTAATGGTGAGAGGTTAGCATGTTTTGTTGTAGCCTCTGTTATTGGTAATGGTGAGAGGTTAGCATGTTTTGTTGTAGCCTCTGTTATTGGTAATGGTGAGAGGTTAGCATGTTTTGTTGTAGTCTCTGTTATTGGTAATGGTGAGAGTTTGCATGTTTTGTTGTACCCTCTGCTATTGGTAATGGTGAGAGGTCAGCATGTTTTGTTGTATCCTCTGTTATTGGTAATGGTGAGAGGTTAGCATGTTTTGTTGTAGCCTCTGTTATTGGTAATGGTGAGAGGTTAGCATGTTTTGTTGTAGTCTCTGTTATTGGTAATGGTGAGAGGTTAGTATGTTTTGTTGTAGTCTCTGTTATTGATAATGGTGAGACGTTAGCATGTTTTGTTGTAGCCTCTGTTATTGGTAATGGTGAGAGGTTAGCATGTTTTGTTGTAGCCTCTGTTATTGGTAATGGTGAGAGGTTAGCATGTTTTGTTGTAGTCTCTGTTATTGGTAATGGTGAGAGGTTAGCATGTTTTGTTGTAGTCTCTGTTATTGGTAATGGTGAGAGGTTAGTATGTTTTGTTGTAGCCTCTGTTATTGGTAATGGTGAGAGGTTAGCATGTTTTGTTGTAGTCTCTGTTATCGATAATGGTGAGATGTTACCATGTTTTGTTGTATGCTCTGTTATTGGTAATGGTGGGAGGTTAGCATGTTCTGTTGTAGCCTCTGTTATTGGTAATGGTGAGAGGTTAGCATGTTCTGTTGTAGCCTCTGTTATTGGTAATGGTGAGAGGTTAGCATGTTTTGTTGTAGTCTCTGTTATCGATAATGGTGAGATGTTACCATGTTTTGTTGTATGCTCTGTTATTGGTAATGGTGGGAGGTTAGCATGTTCTGTTGTAGCCTCTGTTATTGGTAATGGTGAGAGGTTAGCATGTTCTGTTGTACCCTGTGCTATTGGTAATGGTGAGAGGTCAGCATGTTTTGTTGTAGCCTCTGTTGTTGGTAATGGTGAGAGGTTAGCATGTTTTGTTGTAGCCTCTGTTATTGGTAATGGTGAGAGGTTAGCATGTTTTGTTGTAGTCTCTGTTATTGGTAATGGTGAGAGGTTAGCATGTTTTGTTGTAGCCTCTGTTATTGGTAATGGTGAGAGGTTAGCATGTTTTGTTGTAGTCTCTGTTATTGGTAATGGTGAGAGGTTAGTATGTTTTGTTGTAGTCTCTGTTATTGGTAATGGTGAGAGGTTAGCATGTTTTGTTGTAGCCTCTGTGACTTTCTCACTCATTATTATTCATGATTCATTCATGATTTTTCTTAATCAAGGCATCATCAGGATTCATCTCGTTTGTTTAGAAACATGTTCTCTACTCACTTAGATAGAATATTCATCAAGTCACCATCCACCATTTTACTGTTGGACAATACACAACCAAAACACAACCAAAACAAACTTCAAATGCAAACAATGACTTTACTAATAAAACCTTTGACTACTTTAATACACATTGAGTGAATTGGTCAGAATACTTATGACTTCTTCAAATGGGGGGACTAGATACATGAAGTGCTTTCATTTCTAATTGTGAAACACATATGTATTAAAATACCCTCAAATAAAAGGTGAAATACTTGATCTGAAATAAAACATGTTGGAGTATAGAGCCACATTTAAAATGTTAGCTTCACTGTCTAAATAGATATGGTGTGGACTGTATACTCAATACAATCTAAATCTGATACCTCACTGTCTGTCTTCTGACTGATACTGCTTTTTAAACTGGTCTGGTAAGTCTACTATAATATTTGTACTATACATGTTTCTATCTGGAGGCAATTCTTTGACGCATTTGTCATTTTTTATGATGATACACTATTTTACGAATAGATATGGAAGGTTTCAGGACACTGATATATCTGAATATGTTGAAAAAATATATACTGCCACTATTCTCACCACCAAAGAATAGCAGTGTGATTTTAAAATGATTTGAATCTTTGCAGGCTGTCAGGGTGTCTAGTCACAGAGGAAGGCTGTGCTTCTCTGGTCTCAGCTCTGAGGTCAAACCCCTCACACCTGAGAGAGCTGGATCTGAGTAACAATGACCTGAAGGATTCAGGAGTGAAGCTGCTCTCTGCTGGACTGGGGAATCCCCACTGTAAACTGGACACTCTGAGGTCAGTATTCCTGTAGTTGGTCAACAAGTGATAACTGTTCACCAGATCCACATGTGTTTACCAGACACACACAGTCCACACCATATGTGTTTGGACAGTGAAGCTTACAGTTTTACATTTGGTGCTATGCTCCAGCATTTTGGATTTGAGATATAATATTTCATATTAGGCGACATTACAGAATGTCACCTTTTATTTGAATGGACAATGATGTATCTAAACATTTTGAAAAAATATCCTGCGACAATTTTCACCACCAAAGAATATCAGTGTGATTTTAATACGATTTGACTCTTTGCAGGCTGTCGGGCTGTCTAGTCACAGAGGAAGGCTGTGCTTCTCTGGTCTCAGCTCTGAGGTCAAACCCCTCACACCTGAGAGAGCTGGACCTGAGCTACAATCACCCAGGAGACTCAGGAGTCAGACTGCTCTCTGCTGGACTGGAGGATCCACACTGCAGACTGGAGAAACTCAAGTATGTAGAGGGTTTTTGTCAATGTTCATAGCAGACATGTTTGACTTATCAGGATTGTTAAGACAAACATTCTTATCACCACTTGGACAAAGTTATATCCTGACTCTGTGGCCAGTGTGTGTGTGTGTGTTTGTGTGTGCATGTGTGTGTGTCCAGTAAGTGTGTCCAGTGTGTGTCTCCCGTGTGTGTGTGTCTCCAGTGTGTGTGTGTGTGTCTCCAGTGTGTTTGTGTCTCCAGTTTGTGTGTGTGTGTGTGTCCAGTGTCTGTGTCTCTCCAGTGTGTGTGTGTGACCAGTGACACTGTCATGGACATTTCCTGTATTACCAAATCATGGGAGAGCAAACCACACACAAGTGTTATCATAAAGTCCCATCTTTAATTATATGAGCTTCACCATAGCCCTGTGACTCTCAGATCAATTCAGTGTCCATTAATTAATTATCTGAGAGTGCTTACAAAACAGTGCTTAGTGTCATTTATATCCAAGACACACCCATCAAAACTCACATGACAAATAACAGATCTTCGGAACATTACACAAATAACCTTTTACTTGAAAAAAGGAGTATCCTGTAGCCAGACAGCATTAGCTATAAATTATTCTTCAGTTTGGTCTCCTAAACCGAAGTTCCTATCTTGTTCTTGGTACCACTTAGAACCAAAACATTACCTCATCCAATGGCATATATCAATTGTCAATTCCAGTCACTGCCATCCTCCTCTCCCCAATGGGAAAAGTAGGGAGTTACTGGCACACAGACATTGTGGAGCCAAGAGGTAATTGGTTCCCCCTCAATCATCCCTTCACATGGTTTAAAAGGAACCTTTACATATGAAGACAAGCCTCTCTGGGGCCCAAGTAACTTTATCCACATAAGCAAACTTATGAAAATTGATAAAACATCTTATTTATCAATGTTACCTAAAGAATTCTGATTCTGCTACCACAACACACACACACACAGTACACACACACACACACACACTGGATACACACACATACAGGACACACGCTGGAGACACACAGACTCAGCGGAGACACACACACACTGGACACACATACAAACATGCTGGACACACACATACACATACACACTGGACACACACACACTGTGTGTGTGTGTGTGTGTGTGTGTGTGTGTGTGTGTGTGTGTTGTGGTCAGGTGTATCCCTCAATGACTGTCTGTTCTTCTGCTTACCGCTACAGTGTGGGACATGGTGGAGAGAACAGAATGAAACCTGGGCTTAGAAAATGTGAGTGTTAACTGCTGTGAAGAATATGACTAAGAATAAGTCTTAATTCAAGTTAAGTCAAAGTCAAAGACCATCATTATTACTTACTTGGTCATATTAAATATCAGTGTGTGTGTGTGTGTGTGTGTGTGTGTGTGTGTGTGTGTGTGTGTGTGTGTGTGTGTGTGTGTGTGTGTGTGTGTGTGTGTGTGTGTGTGTGTGTGTGTGTGTGTGTGTGTGTGTGTGTGTGTGTGTGTGTAATTAATGTAAATAAGTGTGTTTTATATTACCATACAGTATAACATATGATCATTCAACAAGTCTCAAGTTACCTTAACTTCTCCTTTTGATAACTTGAAACATCTACATTAAATTAATTAGTGAAACGTGAGTTAACATTCTAATGTGAATGATGATGATTTCTAATATTGTGTCTGGTTTCATCCATCAGATGTCTGTGATCTCACACTGGACCCAAACACAGTGAACAAACTCCTCTCTCTGTCTGAGGAGAACAGAAAGGTGACATGGAGGAGAGAGAAGCTGCCGTATCCTGATCACCCAGAGATTTGAGGTCTGTAGACAGGTGCTGTGTAGAGAGGGTCTGACTGGCCGCTGTTACTGGGAGGTAGAGTGGAGTGGGGAAGAGGCTGGTATAGGAGTGACATATAAAGGAATAAACAGGAGAGGAGGGGCTAAAGACTGTGTGATTGGGCACAATGACAAGTCCTGGAGTCTGATCTGCTATGACAACAGTTACATTGCCTGTCACAATAATAATCTCACTCCCATAGACGTCCACCCCGCCAGCTCCCACAGAGTAGGAGTGTATCTGGACTGGCCAGCCGGCACTCTGTCCTTCTATAGAGCCTCCTCTGACACACTGACCCACCTGATCACATTCACCTCCACATTCACTGAGCCCCTCTATCCAGGGTTTTGGGTGTGGTGGGATGGCGACTCAGTGTCTATTTGTCAGTGATACACACATACACACACACAGACTCAGAGACACACACACACACACACATTGGATGCAGACTCTGACACACACACTGGACGCATAGACATTGTCATGACGTTGGCCTCTTTGAGTATAGCAACCCCATCCCCCTCTCCCTGCCTCCCTTGCCTCCTTCAACTAGGCTGCTGTGGTCAGAGGTCGTAAATTCCTGAGAAGACCTCATGTACACACAGTTATAGAGAGTAGTTTTTCATGGAGACAAAGGAAATCCTTCTACCTCACAGAACTTGAGGTACGAACAAATTTCATGTTCCGGAGAAAGTATAAAAGATCGGTGAAGAATCCAGCTACGAACTGGTCCGTTTGTCACAACTTGGGGTATTCAAACGTGTGTAGATCAGTCAATTCTTAAGTTAAAGACTTAAAGCTCAGGATTCTGTAAGTGGCTATCTCAATCAAGACATTTACTTATAGCTTCCTGTGCCAACCGGAAGTGCCTTTAATTGGGTCACACTGTCTGTTTTGAAGGGTTAAAAAAGTCACATATTTTTAAAACTTCATATGTGTGACTAGGTAACCCTCCTGAACTGTAAATCAGTCATTTCTCCCAACAGATGTCAAAGAAAAGCTCTCACACACACACACACAGCAAGGATGGAGTGAAAAAGTGCGGTGCTTAAAGACACAGAGAGCAGGCAATGTCATTACCATAATCTCTAGGCCGTGCCGAGTTCAACGAGATATCCCGCTTGACCGTAGCTCGCTCGGTCTAAGCGCAGCGACCATTAGAATAGTAGGCCCAAAATGAAGCCTGCCCCACAACGTCATTTGCTTTTGGGTGACAGTGAGAGAACCGTTAGGGTGAGAAGCACAATTCGTCCTCAGGTACGTTCCTAAGGTCCTCCCGATCCGTGCAACCCTAACCATGAACGTGTGGCATTAACCCTTAATAGTTAAAAGAAGGTGTTTACATCCAACATTTTGCATTGACTTCTCTCCCCATAGGAATACATTGCCTGCACTCCTAAATTCAACCTGAAGCCTATATGGGTTATGAATGCCGTATTAACCTGTCTTCGGTACCAGTCCATCAGGCCACTATGAGGTCTACCTGTGTTGATTCTAAGCTTCCTGGACCAACCGGTAGTGGTTAAAATCACCCTAAAAGTGTATATCCATACCCTGCCTGCAGTTTGATAGAAATAGTGCATTCAACCCTGTGTAAATCAGTCAGTTTTTATGGTAAAGACTTAAAACTCAGGATTCTGTAAAAGAATACCCCAATGAGGATATGTGTTGACGTATAGCTTCCTGTGCCAACCGGAAGTGCCATAATTGGTGTCTCAGGGGCTGTTTCGAAGGGTTAACAAAGTCAGATCTTTCCAAAACTTCATATGTGTGATTAGGCAACCCCTCTGAAATGTAAATCCATCATTTTTCCCATACAATTTCAAAGGAAAACTAAATCACACACACACAGCTTGGAAGGAGGGACACATTGGGGTGCGTAGAGACATACACTGCCTGCATTAGTTAACCTTGTTGGAACTTTTAAAGAACCGTCAGACCTAGAGTTCCGGAACTTTAGAATCCTGTTCTAGACCTCAGGTCGATAGTGCGTGGTGAGTTACGTGGCTCTAGAAGGTTCTCGGACCGAGAAACAGACTCGTACATTTGCAATGACTTCAATTCATTTTTGCATCACGAAAATGACGACATTTAGAAATGTCCCAGAGTCGCAAGACTAGGTGCATTGCGACCGTCTCGGCCCATATAGACGGACCCCAACGTTTGTCCGATAGCTCATTCAAGGACCCCATAGCAAGTTATGGAAAAAAGTGGATTTTCAGCACCAATTAGGGTCTTGCTCAAATGACCTATCAAGCCGAAACTTAGGATTCGGGGTCGCCTCAGCTAGGCCTACACATAACATCAGAAACGTAACTATGTGTTTTACGTTTTTTTATGGTTTGAACCGAAGGCGTTGTGAATTTTGGGCCAGCTCTGAAGTATGTGATAGTTGGCTACTAAACGAGTTGGAAAAAGTGGGTTTGGTGTCAGTTTGTATCAGTTTGGTGTCAGAATGATATCTAATTGACTGATGGACGGTGACTTGCTGGTGACTCTTGTCCATTTGCAATATGTTTAAACAGTGAGGTACCATCACCAAAGTGACATTCTGAAATCAACCCTAACGAGCGATTGAGATGAACCAGAATCACTGCCCAGCCATCCCGAGTTCATCGGGCCAGTCAATTTCACATTCCTGCAGGATTTTTATAGCATGACAAATTCGTGATGGTAAATGCCCATTGAACCATATTGCAAATGCACAGTGACTTTGCAAAAGTGAGAAAACATAAACAAATGGACATGATGAAATCAACACGAGTGATGGAAAGGAACAACTATCACTGCCCGGCCATCCCGAATTCATCGGGCCAGTCAATTTTGCATTTCTGCAGGATTTTTGAGCATGCCAAATTCGTGATGGTAAATGCCCATTGAAACATATTGCAAATGCACGTGCATTTGCAATATGATTCTATAGTGAAAACAACATCACCAAATGGACATGATGAAATCAACACAACGAGTGATGGAAAGGAACAACTATCAATGCCCGGCCATTCCGAGTTCATCAGGCCAGTCAATTTTGCCTGACTGCAGGATTTTTGAGCATGTCAAATTTCTTATGGCATTTGGCCCCCAGAAAAGTGACTTTTGACTTCCTATGAAATCATATTGCAAATGGACAAATCATATTCCTTATGCACAAGTTTTAAAAAATTATGATAACAACATTTTACAAAAGTATTTTCATACAGCTCTTACACATGATTAATTGACATAAAATCGAAACAATTTTGAAAAACGGTCCAGAAAGCACTTTTTTACGAGCGTGATAAGTTTTTTTTTTAAAGTTCACATTTTCGACTTCCTATGAAATCATAATGCAAATGGACAAAACATATGCCTTATGCACAAGTAAAAAAAAACACAAAAAAAACATGATAATAAAATACGACTAAAGTATGTTGATACAGTTCTTATACGTGTGTAATCGACACAAAATTCGAAAGAATTTTTAAAAAACGGTCCAGAAAGCACTTTTTTAAGGGAGCGTGAAGATTTTTATAAAATTTTGCTACTTTTGACTTCCTATGAAATCATATTCCAAATTTAGAAAACATATGCCTTATGCACAAGTCAAAAAATAAATAAATAAATACAATTATGATAAAATTAGACAAAAGTATATTCATACATGTGTAATTGACCAAAAAAATCGAAAGAATTTCGAAAAACGGTCCAGAAAGCACTTTTTGGGGGGTGATAAGTTTTTGAATTTTTTTTTTGCTTTTGGATGTTGACTTGTGTTGCATTTGCAATATGAAAAACCACGGTGGAGTCCGCTCGCCACCTGTTGGATTTTTAAAGTGTTACAACTGGCATTTGCCATATGGCATTTGCAATCAACTTTACATGAAACGGCGCCGAATAGAGTGGTATTGGACACCGTGTATATGGTTTGTCCAGTGCCAATGACTTCCCATTCATTTTTGTCCATTTCAGGGGGGTATTCCTAACATGTGTAAAGGATTAGCATTTTAATTGTGATAATTATCACTCTGTAGTGACTTCTCAGCTGACCCCCACTTCCCTTTTGTCCACCAAGCCGCCATGCCGGTTCAGCCCACTAGGGCACATTCTCCTATCACTTCCCTTTTGTCCACCAAGCCGCCATGCCGGTTTAGCCCACTAGGGCACATTCTCATTTCATGGAACCATATTTATTGTTTGTTTATGCATTTCTGTGAATTACTTAGTTATTAATAAACAAATGATTTAAGACAATTGATGATTCATAGTCAATTGATGTATGGATGACTCATAGTGAGTTTGTGCAGATAACCAACAATTTACGACGTTTGGAATGAGACTAACATGAGGTAAAGTAAATAATTCATTAATTCGAAGACTATTGATCAGATATGAAAATATCTGAAAGTTTATATTGGGAATTATAACTTTGTAATCTGAATACTTTCCTTGGTGCCCCGACTTCCTCGTTAATTACAGTTACATGATTATTCAGTTTAATAGCGTAATACTAATTACAGAGAATCTTTGATAAAAACTAAGTCTTCAATTTAATGATAGTAAAGACACGAAAACACACACACACACACAGGACAAACACACACACACACACACACACACAGGACAAACACACACACACACACACACACACACACACACACACACACACACACACACACAGGACACACAAACACACACTGGAGACATACACACTGGGCCACACACACACACACACTTTACACATAAACACACACATACACACTAGACACACACATATACACACACAAACACTGGACACACACTTGTCTTCCTATAATTGTGAGGACCTTGACACAGGACCTTTATGAAATAATAGGCATGCAGGGCACCAGTCTAGTGAGGACCAGTGGTTGCTAAATCAGTTTCTGCATCTCAGGTTCTAGAACAGCTTCTGTCCCAGTTCTATCTGACTGATAAATCCATTTCTGGATCTCAGGTTCTAGAACATCTTCTATCCCAGTTCGATCTGCCTGTTAAATTAGTTTCTGGACCACAGGTTCTAGAACAGCTTCTATCCCAGTTCTATCTGCCTGTTAAATCAGTTTCTGGACCACAGGTTCTAGAACAGCTTCTATCCCAGTTCTATCTGCCTGTTAAATCAGTTTCTGGACCACAGGTTCTAGAACAGCTTCTATCCCAGTTCTATCTGCCTGTTCTCATCTGGAACCAGTTTTCTCTATCTGCCTGTTAAATCAGTTTCTGGACCACAGGTTCTAGACAGCTTCTATCCCAGTTCTATCTGCCTGTTAAATCAGTTTCTGGACCACAGGTTCTAGAACAGCTTCTATCCCAGTTCTATCTGCCTGTTAAATCAGTTTCTGGACCACAGGTTCTAGAACAGCTTCTATCCCAGTTCTATCTGCCTGTTAAATCAGTTTCTGGACCACAGGTTCTAGAACAGCTTCTATCCCAGTTCTATCTGCCTGTTAAATCAGTTTCTGGACCACAGGTTCTAGAACAGCTTCTATCCCAGTTCTATCTGCCTGTTAAATCATCAACCTAAACTGTTTTCATCAGACTATTAGAACATGACTGAACCTTTTGGTTCCTTTTCTGATCTTTTACCATTTTTTATGATATATAATAATGTTTGTGTTTGTACCACAGGAGGTTGGTGGGACCTTAATTTGGGAGGACAGGCTTGTAATGGCTGGAGGGGAATAAGTGGAATGGTATCAAACACGTGGTTTCCATGTGTTCCATTTCATCCACTCTGTTCCAGACATTATTATGAGCCGTCCTCCCCTCAGCAGCCTCCTCTGGTATGTACTGTCCTATATGTGAGAGAGCTCCAACAAGGAATTACAATGTATGTATTACTTTTAATACCTGCAAATGGCAAATAAACTACTAGAACTCCTTATGAATGTCTGCAGCCGACTAGACTGTTGGCGTCTGACAAGAGGTGAAAATATTACAGGAATATTCTGCAAATGTTGATGAAGACGTCACTCAATCCACCCAAAACATGCAGTCTTTCCACAAGACTCCCAAAACAACATGAGTTGACGTTAAAGTAACATTCTCAGTCTTTCCACTGTTTTAGAAGTTTATCATCCATACTGTTTTAGATGGATCCTCTGTTTATCATCTTGTTTTATACTGTTTTAGATGGATCCTCTGTTTATTATGAGTGGATCCTCTGTTTATCATCTTGTTTTATACTGTTTTAATGGATTCTGTTTATCAGTTTTAACATACTGTTTATCACTTGTTTTATACTGTTTTAGATGGATCCTCTGTTTCAACATTTAAACTCTTAAATGTAAACAATTTAAACAATAACACCGTTAAAATACCAATGTGATCATTTGTTGTACGTCTTTTATGTTGAATAACAAATAGTACAATTATATATGGACATACGCTCCACATACACTGCTGATGTCACAGAAAGGCCATAAAGATCATCAAGGACATCAACCACCCGAGCCACTGCCTGTTCACCCCGCTATCATCCAGAAGGTGAGGTCAGTACAGGTGCATCATCACCACCCGAGCCACTGCCTGTTCACCCCGCTATCATCCAGAAGGAGAGGTCAGTACAGGTGCATCATCACCACCCGAGCCACTGCCTGTTCACCCCGCTATCATCCAGAAGGTGAGGTCAGTACAGGTGCATCATCACCACCCGAGCCACTGCCTGTTCACCCCGCTATCATCCAGAAGGAGAGGTCAGTACAGGTGCATCAAAGCTGGGACCGAGAGACTGAAAAACAGCTTCTATCTTAAGGCCATCAGACTGTTTATCAGCCACCACTAACATTGAGTGGCTGCTGCCAACATACTGACTCAACTCCAGCCACTTTAATAATGGAAATTGATGGAAAAAAATGCATCACTATGCCACTTAATATAATGTTTACATACCCTACATTACTCATCTCATATATACTGTACTCGATACCATCTACTGCATCTTGCCTATGTCGTTCTGTACCATCACTCATTCATGTATGTTTATGTACATATTCTTTATCCCTTTACACTTGTGTATATAAGGTCATTGTTGTGAAATTGTTAGGTTAGATTACTCGTTGGTAATTACTGCATTGTCGGAACTAGAAGCACAAGAATTTTGCTAAACTCGCATTAACATCTGCTAACCATGTGTATGTGACAAATAAAATGTGATTTTAGTTTATTTAGTTGTACAAGTATACAAGAAGATATTGTATTTTTCATAATAAAACATAATTCAAACAAGAAAAAGCATGTTAATTGTGAAAACAATTAAATTTTTGATTTTACATTGCCTCTGTCAGTTGCAGGTTGATGTTTGTCATGAATCTTGACCTGGAGGCAGAATTGCGTGATTTCCTGCAGATATTTAAAACCTGTTGATGCTAGGGGGCAGCATTTTCACTTGTGGATGAAAGGCGTGCCCAGAGTGAACTGCCTCCTACTCAGTCCAAGATGGGAATATATGCATAATATTATTACTGGTGGATAGAAAACACTCTGAAGTTTCTAAACTGTTTGAATTATGTCTGTGAGTATAACAGAACTCATATGGCAGACAAAAACCTGAGAAGAAATCCAAACAGGAAGTGAGAACTCAATTTAGAAAATGGTGCCATTGGATGTCCACCTTAGATATAGATGAGCATGCACTTCCTAGAGCTTCCACAAGATGTCACCGTCTTTAGATTCTGGTTGTATGATTCTACTATAAAGGTGGGGCTCATAATAGCTCTTTGAGTGGGTGGTCTGGCCAGAAAGCCTCGGTCTCGTTATGCGCGGTCACGAGAGAGTGTCCTCCCGTTCCTATGATTTTCTTCAGACAATGAAATTATCCGGTAGGAACCTTATTGCTGATTAATGTTTAAAACATCCTAAATATGGATTGCATACATCATTTGACTTGTTTCTACGACCTGTAACGGAACTTTTTGAGTTTTTGTCTGGAGGAATTACTCGTGCTTTTTGAAGATTGAATGTTGGGCTGAGCAAGCTAACAAGTGGCTAAATTAAGGGCTTTTTGGAACTTTATGGAACAAATCAGTCATTTATTGTCGAACTGGGATTCCTGGAACTGCCTTCTGATGAAGATATTCAAAGGTAAGTGAATATTTATAGTGTTTTTTGTAGCTTCTGTTGACGCCAAAATGGCGGCTATTTCTTTGGGTTCTGAGCGCCGTTCTCAGATTATTATTTTTCCGTACAGTTTGTTTTAAATCTGACACAGCGGTTGCATAGAGGATACATTTATCTTTAATTCTGTGAATAACACTTGTATCTTTTATCAATGTTTATTGTGAGTATTTCTGCAAAATCACCGGATGTTTTGCAATGCGCCAATGTAAACTGAGATTTTATATATATATATATATATATATGCACATTATCGAACAAAACACACAATACATGTACATGTATAACATGATGTCCTATGAGTGTCATCTGATGGAGATAATCAAAGGTTAGTGATTCATTTTATCTATATTTATGCTTTTGTGACTGTGAAAAATTGCTGTGTGTGTGTTTTTGAATTTGGTGGTCATCTAACATAAATATATGTTGTGTTTTCACTGTAAAACATTTTAAAAATCGGACACGATGGGTAGATTAACAAGATGTTTATCTTTCATTTGCTGTATTGGACTTGTTAATGTGTGAAAGTTAAATATAAAATTATTTTATTACTTTGTGCCTGTGCCAGTTAGTGACCACTTTACAGAACTGCCTCCAGGGCAAGATTCATGACAATACATGCCAACCTGCCTCCCAGTCATCCCCTCCTTATCTTTACAAGGCTGCAGAACATGCAAGTTAGTGATGTGGGGGTTCTCTAATAACCCTCAGTCCCCAGGTGGGTAGATGGCAGGTTGAATAAAGAGAAGCTAGTGATGTGGGGGTTCTCTCATAACCCTCAGTCCCCAGGTGGGTAGATGGCAGGTTGAATAAAGAGAACCTAGTGATGTGGGGGTTCTCTCATAACCCTCAGTCCCCAGGTGGGTAGATGGCAGGTTGTTAAGGGGATTTTTTTGATCAATAATGACTAATTCTGTATACATTTCAATCAGGACTGACTAATCAGAATACTATTATGTTACTGTATATGTACTAATCAGAATACTATTATGTTACTGTATATGTACTAATCAGAATACTATTATGTTACTGTATATGTGCTAATCAGAATACTATTATGTTACTGTATATGTGCTAATCAGAATACTATTATGTTACTGTATATGTGCTAATCAGAATACTATTATGTTACTGTATATGTGCTAATCAGAATACTATTATGTTACTGTATATGTATGAATATTCTTTTTAATCCTAGTACTGAATATAATGTGTGTAAATATAATTAAGAATTAGAACAATGACTGTCTGTACCATGGTAGAAATGAATGAACTTATAGCCAGACTGGCTAGAAGGCTTATCTACACAAGCTGGCCTTGGCTCGGTCATATATTATCTTAATAGGGGGAGACGATGTGAGAACCATACAGCCATTGTACTGGAGCGGAGATGACACGGGCTAAAACTAATGACGTCATTTTCAGTTTATAACCTGTGGTAAAATGTATAATGGACAGTACTCTCGTGAATAAATGCTGCTGATTGACTTTAAGACTGGGCTCTGTCCATTTTATACAAATAGGAGTCATACAAATTCTTATGGATTGACAGAGTGTTTAATTTTAATTGGGTATTAAAACAGAGGAATTTAATTCCTGCAACAATTGGTCCTTCGAACCGGATCTCAAATACCCGTCTCTGCCATCTGAAGGTCGTACGCCGAAAAATCGTGCACGAGTGGGCGGGTCCCGTTATTTAAGACCTGGCCTCTGAATTGAGGGTGAAAAGACCAGGCCGGTGTACACCCCAGACCGACAGGGACGGTGACTAGATCCAACGAACAATGCTTTTCCCAGTCGGCGGCAAGGTCAGTAGCCTATATTCTCGATTCTGAGGGGATTTGAGTTATTTGATTGATGTTCTTAAATTTTTTGAATTCATCAATAATGGGAGCTTTGCTATTCCCACAGGGTTTTGTATGACCAACATACACTGGGTTTTGTATAACCGATATACACTGGGCAGGTTCGAAAATAACCTGTGGTAATGTGCACTACCGTAAATAAACTAAACTTAATCATGAGAGGCATATTCACCTGAGATTAAGACGGGATATTAAATAGGTGCTGGGGGATAGGACGGTGATCTTGTACAAATACTAGGCGTGGGGAGACAGGAAGGGAATGCTATGTGGACAAGATAACTGGAATGGTCATTTGAATTGTGGGAGTATTGATCATCGTTTCCGATTCAACAAATACTACTGAAATATCCAAATAAGGAGGAGAGGGAACCAAAATCTAAAGGAATGGGATAAAATCTATAGACAAGAGGGTCCATGCGCGAGGGAAGCCTGACAAATAGTGGCGTGAGATAACGATTATTAGCGTTCTTTAAAAGCCCTCTGACACAACCAGAAAATAAGATATTAACTCGGGATTTACAACCACTGGGCTTATAGTTGTATAGGTAAGACCTAATATCTGATTCAACAGTCAAAGCTATTGATAAGATTTCCATAAAAGAGACACACACATAGTCAGACAGAAAAGGAAAAAAAAAAGGAACTGAAGTGATTTAGTAACGGTAAATTGCAGATTCATAGAAATACACAAACATTAGAAGGTAAAATTAAATATAGAAAGGCATAGATAAGTGTTAAATACCATAGCTAAGTAACGGTAAGGATGTTTAGAAATTCTTCAAAAGAAGTGTCGGAAACTAGCGGGAGATTACCGTTATAAGAGCACAAAGAGAATGGAAGGGAGGCGTCCAAAATCAGACAAAGAACCTGAATGGAAGCTTATATTACTTATATAGCCAGGAAGGGTTTTAAATTAGGACGATTTTCTGGGAATTCCTGGTGTCGAAGTTTTGCGACTACAGACAATTATAATAATATAATTATTGGCGGGAAACACAATCATTTTAATAGCGGGACACTAAGGTACAGTACTTCAGCTTTGAAACCGATAGACTAAAATTGATTTTAGATTGTAATTCACCTATTTGCATGTTTTGCCTGAAAAAATACGGTCGCCAGTGTTTGTATAAAATATGAACTGAAACGTTAAAATGTGTTTTAGATTGAATTGAAAAAAGAAGTCATTAAAAATAATGGCGAGACAATTTCGATGTAATACACTATTTTGCCCAAACTGATCTGGTGGAATAATGTATTGAGATGGGAGTCGTATTTAAATAAATGTATCATAGAAGAGAAAGTCACCTAAAGTTAAATGTAGGGAATAACGGAGAGATACGATACAATTTCGTGCTATCCGGATGTCATAGCGCTTTATGTATCGACTGACATAAGAGAAATTTAGCACAAAACATGGTACGTTTAAATGTTAGGGTATAGAAAGTTGAGAAGTTTGGTTGGTTTTACTCTGATGATTAGAATTGAAAACTGAACTCAATCTGAATAGGGAATATATATTTTACAGAGGAGGTGGCGTCGTTTTCTGAAAAGATGCTACAGCCAGCAACGGAATTGTTAGACACTCAATGGGGCTATATAGTGCAACGCTTTGGACTATAAAATAGGTAAGAATAGTTTAATTGTAAAAAGTTGTGATTGTTTTTCCGAGTATTGATTTTTGGTCACTGTTTTGCCAGTGAATTCGAACAAAATGTAACGTATTCTAAACATTATCTGTTTTCCGTTTTCATTGCGGGGAACAAATAAAATGTCTTATCTTAAAGGGACAGTGCACGGTTATCATTGGTGGTTTGAGTGTATGGCAGTGTATAAAATATTTTGGGACGACAATTTGAAGGTAGACTGAATGAGTTACATGAAATATCGAGAGATTTAAAACAAATGATGTGAAGGGATTATCAGAATTATTAGGTTTCGTTGTTGTAGTAAAAGTTTGGGTAAAGGGGATTTCCCTGTTCCCGGAGACAAGGTATTTTAAAGGGGTACACTCACATATGGATTATTATGAGTTTTAATTAGACAAGTGAATAACGTATTGGGAATAGAGTCGTAATTAAAATGCTAAGTCAAAGACGAGACAGTTATTTAAATCAAAATGAATTCTAAAAAAACAACGAAAAGACAATTACGATTTATGTCCATCGAAATGTTTTATAAAATTAGCGAATTTAGAGATATTGGTTGGTGTTGTATATTATAATTCAAGATTTGAACAGATGTGATATATTAGGTTTGGTTTATCGAACAACAATTATTTACAATTCATTGCCGAGGTTGAGCGCTTATTGATGATGTCCCTCGCAAAGCACTTTTGGTCGCCACTGAAATTATGTTGTGACTGGGGGGGGGCAACGGAGAAAATTGTTAATTCGAGAGTCGCCAGGATAGTCAGGAAAGATGCTAAAAACTAGCAGCTGATGCGCTAGGTGGGCATCATAAGATTTGTGGCGTTTATTTGGATTGGATTAGGCTATTGCTATGCAACATATATTAAATTCATGTTATTGTCAGATAGAATACTGAGGATCCCTGAAGGAAAGAGCTTGTAAAGTGTAGGAAGGATTTCGATATGGTTAGCATTTGTTCAGGCTCTGGTTAACCATTAGGAGGTATATTAAATATTATTAAATTTGACAGGAATATAGGACATCTGTGGTGATTTAGGATTATTGTAAGGATTAAGATAGATTGATTAAGGAAATGTAAGGACTTTAGAGAAAAGCCACTCATAGACATGTTTTTCTAAAATCAATGATTTTAGATAGTCAAACAGTGAGACGCTTAGTGGTATTTTGAGAGATAGGAGAGAAAGGAATTACTGTTGAAATGGGTAAATATATATATTTAAGAACATATATAAATAGCACAGATACTTCTTAAACTAGATAAGACACTGGACAGAGAATTGATACAGGATTGATATGAATGGATGCCCAAGGGAGGATTGGACATACATGATAATGTCAGAAAATAAGGATAATTTACTAATCCTACCTAAGTCATTATTTAGGGTATATAAGGTTGTTACCTGGGCAGAGCCAGGTATCAAAAAGGGGGGTGGGTAAGTTAGTGGTCTATTGGATAAGAAACTAATAATTTAAAAAAAAGTTTTTTAGCTAACAAATAGGCATATAAATTAAAGATATAATCAGCTAAAACATATGAGAAACTAGTTGTTAACCAAGCCTGTATGTCCAGGATTTTATGCATTACAGGTGAACTACAGGTGAAGTCACTCAATCCAGTCCCAGAGGCTTGTTGGGGGGACCATACCAAGGACTCCTGGTGACAGCTAGCTGAAAGAGCTACCCGGATTCATATCACACGGCGGGAGGGTAAGTCACCCCTCTATCGAACAATAAACAGTGTTCGAGAGGAGAACTGGAATTAACAGAATTCCGGAGGCCATCTCTCAAATGAAGTAATCCTACCTGTCCTATCACCCCTGTTTTTGTTCATAGAAGTGAAGGTGTGTCTGGCTCTTGCTAGTGATGTGTTCTCGGGGAGAGGGTGGGGTTTCACATGGAAGCTGTTCGTTTGAGCTGTCTTATCATGGGTGACATATTCCTGATACAGCACGTCCTACTTGAGTATGCGGAGAGTGGTAATTTGACCCATGGTTTAGACGATGAGGATTTTGTTCCAAAATAAGCATAAGAGATCCCTAGATCTGGGTAGACAGGAAGTTAGAGTAGAGGTTGGGAAGGATCTCTCAATGGAATTTTATGTAGACCAAAATGGAGTCTCTAACTACATGGCAGTCTAGGACTCTGAGCCATTATGGCATATATCGGTGCAGGTTCCCATATTGATCGTGGACACAGGTCATAGCTCATTTGGAGAGAGAGGGCTATATGGGGGCTATATGAATCCACTCACCCAGTATGGAAGAAGGTAGAATATAGCGAAGGTGAGAGTTTTTGATTGTAATCAGGAGAGAGGGATGTATTGCATAAAGATACACCTAACCCTTTAAACAAAATGAAGGAGGATCTAGGGTTGTGGTATGGATATGACCAGGTCTTGGTCGACACCCTAGTATGGTTCTGGGTAGAGGAGTTTAGGCCGGTATGGTAAAGCTGTTCACGAAAGCAGGAATGCCAGATAATGACAGTTGTATTGATTTGCACTATTTATATCCCCAGGTTAAATAAATCAAGACTTCCTCCATTTACAGTGACCGGAGGAGATTATTACCGTGTGGCCTGGTACAGTACTCTTGGGAAATGATGTCAGGGCGAGGTTTTACCGACAGATTGGACAGGATTATGCTCCCTTGTACATTTGGGAATGCCTTTCACACTCATTCAACACCAAGACATGAAGTTTAGCCAAATGGGAAAAAGAGCTACTCCATCCGGGTCTCTTGATGACAAAGTATACATTGATAACATTGTGGTTCCACGGGGGTGCTAGATGAGTTCAAAGCAAGAAATCAGATCCTAGCAGGATTAGAGTCAAGTTTTTCCGGGTGGTCTACTCTCAATAAGAACGTGGACTGGATTAATTATATTTATGATAATCAACAGAGCTTTAACAATTATACCAGAGATGCTATTAAAGGTTTTGCAGAACAGACTGAAGCAACCAGCCTGATGGCTTGGCAGAATATAATTGCATTAGATATGTTATTGGCTGAAAAGGGAGAAGTATGCGTGATTATCGGGACCATGTTTGTGCTTACATCCCAAATAACACAGCTCCGGACGAATCAGTGCCCGAAGCCTCAGATGGTTTGACCACCCTGGCTCACGGGTTGGCAGAAAACTCTGGGGTGGATACTTCTCTGACTAATTGGTTTGATAGTATGTTCGGAAAATGGAAAAATATTATGATCACTGTATTATGGGCTACATTCACCTGTGTGACTGTTTAGTTTTATGGGGCTGTTGTCTAATTCCCTGTGTATGAGGCCTTATTTCCAGGACTCTGGAGAAATCGATGACAATAGATGGTGAGGTACCAGGGGATTCCAGGTTCTGACCCGCGGAGTGCTGAATGCATGTCTACAGAACAAGTGGACAAATCTGGATACTTCATTTGCGGGGAATGTATATTTGATGAGACCATTTTTGATGTTTAGGGAGGTTAGGTTGTATCTTGTTTCAATATTAGACTGTTTTTTTAATGAAGATTGTAACGAAAATCCTGATAAGAAGAGTTATGATTCTGATGTAGGCCTAAAAACAGTCATTTCGAATGCAAGTATTTATTTATGTTAGATGGTATTTTGATAACAAGAAATATTTCCAATAAAAATAGAAGTATGCTTTTTAATATTTCAATATAACTACATGTGTGATTGGATGTATAATATTTAATCAAAGGTTGGATATGTTAAGGGAATTTTTATCAATGATGACTAATTATGTATACATTTCAATCAGGACTGACTAATCAGAATACTATTATGTTACTGTATATGTATGACTTTTCTTTTTAATCCTAGTACTGAATATAATGTGTGTAAATATAATCAGCTCTCTCAGCAGACAAAACATTACAAACAGCTAGCAGCAAAGTAGATTGGTTACAAAAGTCAGAAAAGCAATAAAATGAATCGCTTACATTTGATGATCTTCGAATGTTTGCACTCACGAGACTCCCAGTTACACAATAAATGTTAATTTTGTTCAATAAAGATTCTCTTTATATCCAAAAACCTCCATTTGGTTGGCGCGTTTTGTTCAGTAATCCACAGGCTCGTGCCGGTCACGACGGGCAGACGAAAAATCCAAATATCATCCGGAAAGTTCGTAGAATCATGTCATACGTTTTTATAATCAATCATCAGGTTGTTTTTACAATAAATAATCGATAATATTTCAACTGGACGGTAGCCTTTTCAATAGCAAAGAGAGAGAAAAGGTCTCGCTCCAGTTGCTCGCGCATGCAAAAATCTGGGGACACCCAGCCATCCACTGACGCAATGTGATCATTCTAGCTCATTTTTCAGAATAAAGGCCTGAAATTATGTCTAAAGACTGTTCACACCTTGTGGAAGCCGTAGGGAAAGGAATCTGGTTGATATCCCTTTAAATGGAGGGTAGGCATGCAATGGAACAGAGAGGTTTGAAAATAACTGCACTTCCTGGTTGGATTTTAGGCAGTTTCATTTGGGCACGTTTTCATCCAAACATCAAAATACTAATATAGTCTCAAGATTTACCTCTGCAAAGGTAAATCTGGAAAGAAGTTGTGCTTTACAGATTTGAGAAATGGTCTGGATGGATCATGGCTTTGCCAGGGGGGGTTGGAATGGTGGAAGGGAGGATGAGGAGATGGTGTTGGCTGATATCTCCTATGTTTCCTCTGCACTGCGGTATCGGTTGTCATGTTTAGAGCCTCGTCTGGCCTTCTGGCCAAGATACAAGGCAAGTATTGTAGATTTTTTGAGGATAAATATTTGGGTTCCACAAAGTGTTTTGTATTTGTCAAAAGAGGGGGGGACAAGGTCTTGTACATGTTGCTAGTAGGGCTGCTGCTTTCCGGTTTCAGTTTATTCAAAGGTTGCTTTATGGACAGAAACATGTGGTGTGGAGAGGGGTGGCAGGTCTGGTATTACAGCAGGTCGGGGGATTAGAGTTAAAGAAGGATTTATTTTTTAGTTGATAGTTTCCAGATTTCTAGGGATGGAGTACCTCCATTTTACAGAGGCCTTCTTAGGGTTTGGAGTATAATGAAGGTGTCCAGACGCACTAAGGCTGAGTCAGTGCATTGGCTGCTGAAGGAACCTCTGGTGTTTGGGGCAAGACTGGACTGTACAACTGAAGCTGGTCTACATATCACCAAGATAAAGAAGGGCAGAATCATCACCCTCAGTAAATTAATGGACATGGCTGGGCCCACATTAATAGATGGAGGACGGGTGGCTGAACATTTAGGGGGGGGTTCAGAAAGGACTGTAGGACAACTGCTGGACAGTTGCAGGAAGGAGATTATGCTCAAGAGTTACTACAAAAAGACAAGATGAAGACACCCCGTTTCCAAGACTAAGGATTAGACCCAATATGACAAGGTAAAGCCAGCATGGAGAACACTGTACAAGCCACCGTTACTAAAGGGGACTGGTGATATGTAATGGAGGGTGTTGATGACAAGGTAAAGCCAGTATGGAGAACACTGTACAAGCCACCGTTACTAAAGGGGACTGGTGATATGTAATGGAGGGTGTTGATGACAAGGTAAAGCCAGCATGGAGAACACTGTACAGGGGACTGGTGATATGTAATGAGGGGTGTTGATGACAAGGTAAAGCCAGCATGGAGAACACTGTACAGGGGACTGGTGATATGTAATGGAGGGTGTTGATGACAAGGTAAAGCCAGCATGGAGAACACTGTACAGGGGACTGGTGATATGTAATGGGGGGTGTTGATGACAAGGTAAAGCCAGCATGGAGAACACTGTACAGGGGACTGGTGATATGTAATGGAGGGTGTTGATGACAAGGTAAAACCAGCATGGAGAACACTGTACAGGGGACTGGTGATATGTAATGGAGGGTGTTGATGACAAGGTAAAGCCAGCATGGAGAACACTGTACAAGCCACTGTTACTAAAGGGGACTGGTGATATGTAATGGGGGGTGTTGATGACAAGGTAAAACCAGCATGGAGAACACTGTACAGGGGACTGGTGATATGTAATGGGGGGTGTTGATGGGGACTGGTGATATGTAATGGGGGGTGTTGATGGGGACTGGTGATATGTAATGGGGGGTGTTGATGGGGACTGGTGATATGTAATGGAGGGTGTTGATGACAAGGTAAAGCCAGCATGGAGAACACTATACAGGGGACTGGTGATATGTAATGGGGGGTGTTGATGACAAGGTAAAGCCAGCATGGAGAACACTGTACAGGGGACTGGTGATATGTAATGGGGGGTGTTGATGACAAGGTAAAGCCAGCATGGAGAACACTGTACAGGGGACTGGTGATATGTAATGGAGGGTGTTGATGACAAGGTAAAGCCAGCATGGAGAACACTGTACAGGGGACTGGTGATATGTAATGGGGGGTGTTGATGACAAGGTAAAGCCAGCATGGAGAACACTGTTCAACCCATCGTTACTAAAGGGGACTGGTGATATGTAATGGAGGGTGTTGATGACAAGGTAAAGCCAGCATGGAGAACACTGTACAGGGAACTGGTGATATGTAATGGAGGGTGTTGATGACAAGGTAAAGCCAGCATGGAGAACACTGGACAGGGGACTGGTGATATGTAATGGGGGGTGTTGATGACAAGGTATTTATTTACTGTTAAAGGAATTCAATTGCTCTATGTTTTAATATCCAATTAAAATTAAACACTCTGTCAATTCATAAGGATTTGTAATTCCCTTATTCTATAATGATAGACAGAGCCCAGTCTGCAAGTCAGACAGCAGAGTTTATTCAAGAGAGTACTGAACACGATACAGGTTACCACAGGTTATAAACTGAAAATGACGTCATTAGTTCCAACACCAACCCGTGTCATCTCCGTTCCAGTACAAAGGCTGTATCTCAAGTCTTCCCACATCCGTCTCCCTACCAATTTAATATAATTTACGAGTCAAGGTTTTCTTGTGTAGATAAGCATTCTAGCCAGTCTGATTCATTTGTACCAAGGAACAGACAGTCATTGTACTAAACTCTTGACCACATTCCCACACATTATATTCAGTACTGGGATCAAGAAAGAAAACTCATACACATACAGAATAGTATTCTGATTAGTACATATACAGTAACATATTAGTATTCGGATTAGTACGTCCTGATTGAAATGTATACATAATTAGTCATCATTGATAAAAATTCCCTTAACATTTACTCAATACCTAACTAATCACACAGAATTACACATACACATAATTAAATCATAACTTGATTACAAATTACGTCTTAAAGGAAAACGTCCCTAGCGGGCGGAACAGATATGACAGCTTGAAAAGGGGCTTAGTTTGAGTGAAAGAGCGGGAAGACTGAGGAACAAAGGCCGAAGCTGTGCTATCGTAAATACATTATCTTATGCATTCTAAAGTACCGCCCATTTGGAAAAGGAAAATGCAATAAATATTTACTCTGAGCTGCGCTTCGGTAGGTTGGTGGTAGATGGAAGGCCGTGTTGCCCAACCGAGTCCTTTGAAGAATCTCTCTGCTGGTAAATTGGATATGTTGTAGTAATGTCATTGTGTGATAGACGGGATACTCTCTCTGTTCCTTCCTAGCCTGCGTTTGCATCTGCTGTTGCTAACTCAACGGCTAGGAGGTATCACTTCTGTAGTGAATAAGAGTTCAAAGTTCATACCATTCGCAACCAAAGCTCACGCTGATGTTGGCTTCGTTCTGTAGTTATTATCTGAACCATTCTGACATCAGACCGTCGTCCTCACGTCCTCGGAACAGGAGGTTACATTGTCGTCAAGGGCTTATATAGGAAGGAGAGGAGGGCGTGTTTGAAAAGTTTTATAGCCCATGTCCCTTCACAGGGGCTGATTGAGCAGAGCCCTAACCTTATGAAAACCCAAATCTCACATTTTAGAAGCTAACATTTCATCCCATCACGAATAATTTCATATTCAAACATTTAAATTGAACAATAATTCCATGTGAATCCGATAACTCTGATGTGTAGACTTTCCACTGTAGAGTTTATGTCATCTTATCATTGATGGGAATGTCTCAGATGACAACCGAACTGACATCATATTCATTAAGTACCACCGCATATGTTCAATTGGTCGGATTACCAGAATATAGTTCATTTCCCCCCATCTACTGATGTTCCCAGAATCTCTATGTTAACCAAGGGTTTTGCAAATGTAACATCAGTAGGATAGAGAGAGGAAAAAGGTGGAAGAGGTATTTATGACTGTCATAAACCTACCCCCAGGCCAACGTCATGACAATGATAAACAGAGGATTCCATCTAAAACAGTATAAAACAAGATGATAAACAGAGGATCCATCTAAAACAGTATAAAACAAGATGTATAAAACTAAACAGAGGATCCATCCATAAAACAAGATGATAAAAGGATCCATCTAAAACAGTATAAAACAAGATGATAAACAGAGGATCCATCTAAAACAGTATAAAACAAGATGATAAACAGAGGATCCATCTAAAACAGTATAAAACAAGATGATAAACAGAGGATCCATCTAAAACAGTATAAAACAAGATAAACAGAGGATCCATCTAAAACAGTATAAAACAAGATGATGATCCATCTAAAACAGTATAAAACAAGATGATAAACAGAGGATCCATCTAAAACAGTATAAAACAATGTTCATTACGCCAACTCATAACACTATAACTTCATGGGAGTCTTGTGGAAAGACTGCATGTTGTTTTGGGTGTATTGAGTGACGTCTTCATCAACATTTGCAGAATATTCCTGACATATTTTCACCTCTTGTCAGACGCCAACAGTCTAGTCGGCTGCAGACATTCATAAGGAGTTCAAGTAGTTTATTTGCCATTTGCAGGTATTAAAAGTAATAAACATTGTAATTCCTTGTTCAGCTCTCTCACATATAGGACAGGACATACCAGTGGAGGCTGGTGATGACGGCTCATTAATGTCTGGAACAGAGTGAATGAAATGGAACACATAGAAACCACGTGTTTGATACCATTCCACTTATTCCCCTCCAGAAATTCCTGTTTAACAGGCAGATACCAACTGTGGTACAAACACAAACTGTATATAATAAAAAATGCAAAGTGGTAAAGGCAGATAGAACTGGGAAGAAGTTCAGTCATGTTCTAGAACCTGTGGAAAACAGTTTAGGAAATGATTTAACAGGCAGATAGAACTGGGATAGAAGCTGTTCTAGAACCTGTGGTCCAGAAACTGATTTAACAGGCAGATAGAACTGGGATAGAAGCTGTTCTAGAACCTGTGATCCAGAAACTGATTTAACAGGCAGATAGAACTGGGATAGAAGCTGTTCTAGAACCTGTGGAAACTGATTTAACCAGAAACTGATTTAACGGGCAGATAGAACTGGGATAGAAGCTGTTCTAGAACCTGTGGTCCAGAAACTGATTTAACAGGCAGATAGAACTGGGATAGAAGCTGTTCTAGAACCTGTGATCCAGAAACTGATTTAACAGGCAGATAGAACTGGGATAGAAGCTGTTCTAGAACCTGTGATCTAGAAACTGATTTAACAGGCAGATAGAACTGGGATAGAAGCTGTTCTAGAACCTGTGATCCAGAAACTGATTTAACAGGCAGATAGAACTGGGATAGAAGCTGTTCTAGAACAGCAGGCAGATAGAACTGGGATAGAAGCTGTTCTAGAACCTGTGGTCCAGAAACTGATTTAACAGGCAGATAGAACTGGGATAGAAGCTGTTCTAGAACCTGTGGTCCAGAAACTGATTTAACAGGCAGATAGAACTGGGATAGAAGCTGTTCTAGAACCTGTGGTCCAGAAACTGATTTAACAGGCAGATAGAACTGGGATAGAAGCTGTTCTAGAACCTGTGGTCCAGAAACTAATTTAACAGGCAGATAGAACTGGGATAGAACTGTTCTAGAACCTGTGGTCCAGAAACTGTTTTTAAGCAACCACTGGTCCTAGACTGGTGCCCTGAATGCATATGTTTTTGTCCAATATGTGTGTGTGTGTGTGTCAGTGTGTGTGTGTGTCCAGTGTGTGTGTGTGTGTGTGTGCACACTGTGTCTAATGTGTGTGTGTGTCCATGTGTGTGTGTGTGTGTGTGTGTGTGTGTTTGTTTGTGTTTGTGTCCTGTGTGTGTGTGTGTGTGTGTGTATCCAAAGTGTGTGTGTGTCTGTTTGTGTCCAGTGTGTGTGTGTGTGTGTGTGTGTGTGTGTGTGTGTGTGTGTGTGTTTGTGTGTGTGTGTGTGTGTGTGTGTGTGTGTGTGTGTGTGTGTGTGTGTGTGTGTGTGTGTGTGTGTGTGTGTGTGTGTGTGTGTGAGTGAGATAGTGTGTGTGTATCACTGGCACAGGGACACTGAGGAGTCCCAAATCCCAAAGGAATCATCATAAACCCTAAACCCTGGATAGAGGGGCTCAGTGAATGTGGAGGTGAATGTGATCAGGTGGGTCAGTGTGTAAGAGGAGACTCTGTAGAAGGACAGAGTGCCGGCTGGCCAGTCCAGATACACTCCTACTCTGTGGGAGCTGGAGGAGGGGACGTCTATGGTAGTGGGATTATTATTGTGACAGGCTGTGTAGCTGTTGTCAGAGCAGTACAGACTCCAGGACTTGTCATTGTATCCAAGCCAACATTCCTTAACCCCTCCTCTCCTGCTGATTCCTTTATATGTCACTCCTATAACAGCCCCTCTTCCACTCCACTCTACCTCCCAGTAACAGCGCCCAGTCAGACCCTCTCTACACAGCACCTGTCCCCAGTCCTCAAATCTCTCTGGGTGATCAGGATACGGCTGCTCCTCTGTCCTACATGTCACCTTTCTGTTCTCCTCAGACAGAGAGAGGCGTCTGTTTACTGTGTTTAGGTCCAGTGTGAGATCACAGACATCTGATGGATGAAACCAGACACAATATTAGAAATCATCATCATTCACATTAGAATGTTAACTCACTTTTCACTAATTCATTTAATGTAGATGTTTCTAGGTATCAAAAGGAGAAGTTAAGGTAACTTGAGACTTGTTGAATGATCATATGTTATACTGTATGGTAATATAAAACACACTTATTCCCATTAATTACACACACACACACACACACACACACACACACACACACACACACACACACACACACACACACAACACAGTCAAAGCAACTCTTTGTAAACGTTGGTGTCCCTGATTTCTGCTTCTGTGGAACTACAGCTGATATTTAATATGACCAAGTCAGTAATGATGGTGGTCTTTGATTTTGCTTAACTTGAGTTAAGACTTATTCTTAGTCATATTCTTCACAGCAGTCAACACTCACATTTTCTAAGCCCAGGTTTCATTCTGTTCTCTCCACCATGTTCCACACTGTAGCGGTAAGCAGAAGAACAGACAGTCATTGAGGGATACACCTGAACTCACACACACACACACACACACACACACACACACACACACACACACACACACACTGGAGACATCCCAGTGGTGACACACACAGAATGACAGACACACACACACACACACAGTCACACACACTGTCTTAACACAGCCTGATAAGTCAAACATGTCTGATATGAACATTGACATAAACCCTCTACATACTTGAGTTTCTCCAGTCTGCAGTGTGGATCCTCCAGTCCAGCAGAGAGCAGTCTGACTCCTGAGTCTCCTGGGTGATTGTAGCTCAGGTCCAGCTCTCTCAGGTGTGAGGGGTTTGACCTCAGAGCTGAGACCAGAGAAGCACAGCCTTCCTCTGTGACTAGACAGCCTGACAGCCTGTAAAGAGTCAAATCATATTAAAATCACACTGCTATTCTTTGGTGGTGAAAATAGTGGCAGTATATTTTTTCTGCATATTCAGATATATCAGTGTCCTGAAACCTTCCATATCTATTCATAAATTAGTGTATCATTATTATAAATTATCATAATATTACTTGTATTATTATTATTGAGAAATGTTTAGTACAAATATTATAGTAGACTGACCAGACCAGTTTAAAAAGCAGAATCAGTCAGAAGACAGACAGTGAGGTATCAGATAAATTAAAGGTGACATTATGTACTGTCATCTAATGTGAAACATTATATCTCAAATCCAAAATGCTGGAGCATAGCACCAAATTTAAAACTGAAACCTTCACTGTACACTCCAAACACATATGGTGTGGACTATGTGTGTCTGGTAAACACATGTGGATCTGGTGAACAGTTATCACTTGTTGACCAACTACAGGAATACTGACCTCAGAGTCTCCAGTTTTATTCATGAATGAATGTATCATTAATATAAATGATCAAAGTATTGCCTCCAGATAGAAACATGTATAGTACAAATATTATAGTAGACTGACCAGACCAGTTTAAAAAGCAGTATCAGTCAGAAGACAGACAGTGACACATCAGACACACACAGTCCACACCATATCTAGACAGACAGTGAGGTATCAGATTTAGACACACATTGAGTATACAGTCCACACCATATCTATTTAGACAGTGAGGTATCAGATTTAGATTGTATTGAGTATACAGTCCACAATATATATTATACTGACCTCAAACACATATGGTGGGAAATGGGAGAACTACATACATAAAGTGCTTTCATATCTGATAATACTGACTACAGGAATACTGACCTCAGAGTCTCCAGTTTACAGTGGGGATTCCCCAGTCCAGCAGAGAGCAGCTTCACTCCTGAATCCTTCAGGTCATTGTTACTCAGGTCCAGCTCTCTCAGGTGTGAGGGGTTTGAACTGAGAACTGAGGCCAACACTTCACAGGATGTGTCTGTGAGTTTACAGACAGTGAGTCTGAAACACAGAAGAAATACAATGACAGAGAGGTTGTATTAAAATATTTCACTTAGCTTTCCCTGCTTACACTGTAAATAAATGTGTCTCTATACTCCAGCATTTTGGATTTCAGATCAAATGTTTCATATGAGGTGACAGACAGGATATTTTAATAATAATATTAATTTAATGTATCTAGTCCCCCCTTTTGAAGAAGTCATTCTGACACTTAAAGTGATTAGACAAAAGTTTATCTGGTCCCATATTCCTCGAACACAATGAGACATCAAGCCTGTGACGCCTTGACTGAGAAAGATCATGAATGAATCATGAATAATAATGAGTGAGAAAGTTAAAGAGGCTACAACAAAGCATGCTAACCTCTCACCATTACCAATAACAGAGGCTACAACAAAACATGCTAACCTCTCACCATTACCAATAACAGAGGATACAACAAAACATGCTAATCTCTCACCATTACCAATAACAGAGGATACAACAAAACATACTAACCTCTCACCATTACCAATAACAGAGGCTATAACAAAACATGCTAACCTCTCACCATTACCAATAACAGAGGCTACAACAAAACATACTAACCTCTCACCATTACCAATAACAGAGGCTACAACAAAACATGCTAACCTCTCACCATTACCAATAACAGAGGCTACAACAAAACATGCTAACCTCTCACCATTACCAATAACAGAGGCTACAACAAAACATGCTAACCTCTCACCATTACCAATAACAGAGGCTACAACAAAACATGCTAACCTCTCACCATTACCAATAACAGAGGCTACAACAAAACATGCTAACCTCTCACCATTACCAATAACAGAGGCTACAACAAAACATGCTAACCTCTCACCATTACCAATAACAGAGGCTACAACAAAACATGCTAACCTCTCACCATTACCAATAACAGAGGCTACAACAAAACATGCTAACCTCTCACCATTACCAATAACAGAGGGGTCTGATCTTTGTGCCTCTTCAATTATTCTCATTCATCATTATTCTAATCGATTAATTCATTCATGATTATTCATCATCATAGTAGCATCCACATGAATGTAGAAGTGTTCAGAAACATCTTCTATTCTTACTGACAATACAAGTGAAGTGACTCCAAAATGACAGGACATTATTCACCATTCTATTTCTATTAGGAAAAACATCCAAAACACAACCAAGACAAACTGCAAATAAATTCAACAAGTTAGTAGAATCACAAGCTTGATGTAATCACTGCAGGCATTGAATATGGGACCAAATACTAAACGTATGACTACTTTAATACACTATAAGTGAATATGAATAATTACGACTTTTCAAATGGGAGAACTACATACATAAAGTGCTTTCATATCTGATAATACTGACCTCAGAGTCTCCAGTTTACAGTGGGGATTCCCCAGTCCAGCAGAGAGCAGCTTCACTCCTGAATCCTTCAGGTCATTGTTACTCAGATCCAGCTCTTTCAGGTGTGAGGGGTTTGACTCAGAGCTGAGACCAGAGAAGCACAGCCTTCCTCTGTGACTCCACAGCCTGACAGCCTGACAAAGAGATCATCATGACTTCACAAACACAATATTAATTTAACACCAGTAGTGTAGAAGGACAATGGCAGATGCATTTGGTTTATTCTCTCAAACAACATATAGATTCATCTTCCGTCTCCTAGAATTGTATGGTCATATTGTTATACTAATGTGAAAATCAATGAATTTATTCAATATGTTTTTCAATATAATATTATATACATATTATAATACATATTTTTCTCTAAACTGAATATTTCTTCCTGATGATTAGTTCTTAAATGTCATTTTATTTACTCACAGAACAGCTCTGGAGGCTTTGACCACTGGCAGCAGCCTCAGAAGACCTTCCTCTGATCTGGAGTATTTCTTCAGGTCAAACACATCCAGCTCCTTTTCTGAAGTCAGCAACACAAAGACCAGAGCTGACCACTGTGCAGGTGACAGTTTGGGTTTTGAGAGACTTCCTGATCTCAGGTATCTTTGGATCTCCTCCACTAGAGAATGGTCATTCAGTTCATTCAGACAGTGGAACAGATTGATGCTCCTCTCTGGAGAGGGATCCTCCCTGATCTTCTCCTTGATGTACTTGACTGTTTCTTCATGGGTCTTTGAGCTGCTTCTTGTCTTTGTCAGTAGACCTTGTAAGTGCTTCTGATTGGACTCCAGTGAGAGGCCCAGAAGGAAGCGGAGGAAAAGGTCCAGGTTTCCCGTCTCACTTTGTAAGGCTTTATCCACAGCACTCTTGTAGACAGTAACTGCAGGCTTGTCTTGAACAGCACAGAAAGTTTCCTGGATGTTGATTGCAGTTCATCCATTAGATTCTCATTGTTGTTGATGAATGAGAGGAACACATATACAGCAGCCAGAAACTCCTGAATGCTCAGATGAACAAAGCAGTACACCTTGTCCTGGTACAGCCACATTCCTCTTTAAAGAGCTGTGTGCACAATCCTGAGTACACTGAGGCTTCATTGACATCAATGCCAGCCTCTTTCAGGTCTTCTTCATAGAAAATCAGATTGCCCTTCACAAGCTGTTGAAAAGCCAGTTTTCCCAGTGACAGAATGCTCTCTTTATTCCAGTGTGGACCTGTATCTTCTTTCCCAAGATACTTTTCATTCTTCTGTTTGGTATGAAACACCACAAGGTGTGTGTACATCTCAGTCAGAGTCTTGGGCATCTCTTCTCTCTTATGTTTCAGCATGTGTTCAAGGACTGTTGCAGAAATCCAACAGAAGACTGGAATGTGGCACATGATGTGGAGGCTCCTTGATGTCTTTATGTGTGAGATGATTCTAATGGCCAGATCCTCATCACTGAATCTCTTCCTGAAGTATTCCTCCTTCTGTGGGTCATTGAACCCTTGTACCTCTGTCACCTGGTCAACACACCCAGAAGGGATCTTATTGGCTGCTGCAGGCCGGGTAGTTATCCAGAGGAGAGCAGAGGGGAGCAGATTTCCCTTGATGAGATTTGTCATCAGAACATCCACTGAGGTTGACTCTGTGACGTCACAACAGATCTTGTTCTTCTGGAAGTCTAGGGGCAGTCGGCACTCATCCAGACCATCAAAGATGAACAGAACTTTGTACTTGTTGTAGTTGGAGATTCCTGATTGTTTGGTTTCCATTGAGAAGTGATTAAGAAGTTCAATGAAAGTGTTTTCCAATTTCATCAAATTCAGCTCCCGGAAAGGGAATGAAAATACAAATTGGACATCCTGATTTGCTTTTCCTTCAGCCCAGTCCAGAATGAACTTCTGCACAGAGACTGTTTTTCCAATGCCAGCGACTCCCTTTGTCAGCACAGTTCTGATAGGTTTGTCTTGTCCAGTTAAGGGTTTGAAGATGTCATTACATTTGATTGCAGTCTCTGGTCTTGCTTGTTTCCTGGTTGTTGTCTCAATCTGTCTCAGCTCATGTTCATTATTGACCTCTCCTGTTCCACCCTCTGTGATGTAGAGCTCTGTGTAGATCTTATTGAGAAGTGTTGGGTTTCCTTGTTTAGCGATCCCCTCAAATACACATTGAAACTTCTTCTTTAGATTAGATTTGAGTTCACGTTGGCAAATCACAGCAAGCTCATCTGAATATAGAAATAACACAGAGGATATTAATATTATGTCTGTTTTAATGTCTACAGTATTGTAGGACTGTTATAAAGTTGTAAATTATAATAATTTATTATCTCTTAACTGACTGTATAAATGTGTAAATGTTTTCATAATGCATTACAGACTGGTGTGACTGATTATATTATTATTGGTATTATTGATGGTATTATTAATGTTCTCTCTCTCTAAATGAATCACCACAACACATCCCTGCTGCTACTTGATGAGGTCACTAGGTGTTGTGTTAAGGCTGCTACAATATCATTGAGTTACACAGCTACTTTAGCTGTACTTTAGCTACAGCTTTTAAATTTTATAAAACAGCATTCAACATGAGGCAGACAGATCTTACATTTCTCCAGTGTGTCAGCAAGCTCCTTCTGGTTCATTTTCCTCAGGATGTGCAGTGTGATCTTCAGAGCCCCCTCTCTGGCACTGCTCTCCTGCTGCTCATCTTCAGGTTCCACCACTTCCTTATCCTGCTTCTGACTCTCAAAGCCTTCTGGGAATTCTGGACTAAGAATCCTCTTGAACATCTTCAGCTCGTTCTTCACAAATGTCATAATTTTATCTTCAAGCATCTGGAATAAATTAAGTAAATAAGTTAAGCAAGAGAATAAAATGCTTTCTCATTAACACATTAATGAATGATTGACAGATCAACTTTACTTGAGGTAAACAAAAACAAATGTACATAACAGGACCACATACACTGAATATGGAGTCCAGGTCTGTTTGATGACTCTGGGAAGACTGACCACTGAGAATCTCTGACTCTGATCTCTCCTGTTGGTTTCTGTGGACAAAACATTAGATTACATCTCCTCATCCAGGGAGTACACACACACACACACACACAGTGAGGGAATGTTGTGTTTGTTTAATTGTTTTAGGACTATGAGAATGGACAAAAGGATTAGCATATGGATTATGAAAACAACAACAATAAATGGGAAAATGGGAGAGGAGAAATGACTAGAGACAGTGTTGTTTAACTCACTGACCAGGACCCATGAGTTCTTCTTACCTTTGTTCAGTAGAAAAGTCTCCCTCTCTAAACACTATAGGTTGAACCATAGACCAGTCACTCTTCATGGACACACAGCTGGGAACAGGGGAGGCTGGTCTCTCCTGCTTGATTGGGCTTCAACACAACAGAGACAAACATTACATCTCTCATCTACTCTGAGCTCAGATGGGGAAACATAAGAGTTTCATTCCAAAAAGCTATTTATCGCTTCATTCTGCGTCACAAATAGAACTGACTTACAGACGTTAACGCGCGCGAGCAGTGTGTCATTTAAAATGACGAAATTCATTTAGCGTCGCGAGCGTTGTAGTCAGTCTGTCAGCCCCGCTAAAAGGCTGGTGTCGTTACTCTGCCTTCTCCGGGGGGATGTTGAGGTACATTTACTAACCGGGAGGGTTTGAATGATGTGATTTATTGGAGGGCTGGAAGACGCACTCTCGAGGTTGTTTACTCACAATATCAGATATTAAGATGATTTTTATAATGAATGTATACTGAGGTTGAAGTTCTGACTAGTGATTATTTACCCGGGGTTCAATACCTGCTATTGAGGCGCCCTGAAAATAATATTCAAAAGTTCGGTCCTTGGACACAGAGGTTTAAACACTAAAGTTACCGTCCATCTAGTGAAGAGAGGAGAACCGGACAGAGGTAGCCAGCATCCGTCAACGAGAGAGGGAGAAGCCTCACCGGGATTTAACAGGTGGAAGAAACAACCGGGGAGCTCCATCGGTCCACAAGAAATGCAGACAGCCGGTGATGATGTAGTGGTAGCTATGGTAACTAGGATGCTGCTGGTAGAGTAGCAAACTAGCTTACCGAGCTGTACCGATTAGCTAGGATAACTAGGATGCTGCTGGTAGAGTAGCTAGCTAACTTACCGAGCTGTACCGACTAGCTAGGATAACTAGGATGCTGCTGGTAGAGTAGCTAGCTAGCTTACCGAGCTGTACCGACTAGCTAGGATAACTAGGATGCTGCTGGTTAGTTAGCAGGTCGTTCGTCTGTCCCTCGTCTCGATGATGAATCCGGTGAAACACAAATTGAAACAAGGATAGAGAGTGAAAAGGATCTGGCTACACTCATACTGTCCCTGACCGTAAAGAAAAAAGCAAATTGAACAGTAAACTTCGGTGTCTCAACACTGTAACAAACACCGTCGTTATTCCCCAAGATCACCTCAGTCCACTCTGCGCGTAACCGGACAATATCCTTGGCGCCACACCGAACGTGGACGCGGACAGTTCTGTACGGGGACGCGGACGGTTCTGTACGGGGACGCGGACGGTTCTGTACGGGGACGCGGACAGTTCCAGAACGCGGACATGAGCAGTGCAACACAATCAACTGAACCCAGTCTTTACAGTGGGTTACATTAGTAATATGAATTATTTATTATTATGTAAAACAAACATTCTATGTTTTTTTATAACAATATTTTGAGATCTGGGTCCATATCGCCAAAGTGTCTCAGAGGAGAAAATTGGTCGTATAAGTGCTGAGAATAAAGACATTTTACACTTATGGGTATAAATTAAAGCTATTTATGAAGTCTCTAGTCCCACCTAGTTGGCAGAAATTTATGACACCTCGTGAGCTGTCCTAAGTAGTTATGAGTTAACAGCAGGTGTCCTAAGTAGTTATGAGTTAACAGCAGGTGTCCTAAGTAGTTAAGAGTTAACAGCAGGTGTCCTAAGGAGTTATGAGTTAACAGCAGGTGTCCTAAGTAGTTAAGAGTTAACAGCAGGTGTCCTAAGTAGTTAAGAGTTAACAGCAGGTGTCCTAAGTAGTTATGAGTTAACAGCAGGTGTCCTAAGTAGTTAAGAGTTAACAGCAGGTGTCCTAAGTAGTTAAGAGTTAACAGCAGGTGTCTTGATAATACTATAGAATAATGCAGTGAGTCAGTGGTTTCTGCACAACATGTAATTGTTTTGGAGCAGATAAAAATAATGTTTTGATATTTGATATGATCAATCCATTAATAATATATGTCTTGTGCTTTTGGCAATGATTTATGTGTAATAATTATGAATAACAAGTGATACCATGTATCAGGCTTATTCCCCAAGATTAACTCAGGTTTTCACCCAGTGGCTAAGGAGTTGGACCTGTGGCCTAAAGGTGGCTGGTTTGAATCCATGTGTAAAATGTGCTATTTGCTAACTGCTGGGTTGCATGATGTCATTTATTGACGGGCTGGAAGTCCCACTCTGTCTTTTCTATTCCGAGGTTGTTTATAAACAATATCAGATATTAAGGTGATTTTTATAATGAATGTATACTAAGGTTGAGGTTTTGACTAGTGATTATTTACCTGGGATTCAATACCTGCTATAGTCACTTTTTCTCGCCCAAAAGCAACACAGCCCTAATAGGAGATATACAGCTAACTAAAGTAATGAGACCATTTTAGAAAACCATTTTAGAAAACCACATAGTCTGTGGTTGCATGCTATTGTATGTCCATCATATTGCTGCTTGTAGACTATAACTGATGCTTCATGGTCCATCATATTGCTGCTTGTAGCCTATAACTGATGCTTAGTGGTCCATCATATTGCTGCTTGTAGCCTATAACTGATGCTTCATGGTCCATCATATTGCTGCTTGTAGACTATAACTGATGCTTCATGGTCCATCATATTGCTGCTCGTAGCCTATAACTGATGCTTCATGGTCTATTGCTGCTTGTAGCCTATAACTGATGCTTCATGGTCTATTGCTGCTTGTAGCCTATAACTGATGCTTCATGGTCCATCATATTGCTGCTTGTAGCCTATAACTGATGCTTTGTGTTCATATGCTTCCATCTATTGGACATTTTGCAATTAAAAGTTATTAATTCACATACAGACGTTGGTGGGGCAGCTGAGAAATAAAGTGTATTTTTTTGGTTAATTCCTTAGATCTCTAACCTGCCCCATCTTTCCCAAGCCAATTACTGGACTTTCACATAGAGGTTACTTGGTCACACAGTTCAAACCACATTTGAAAAATAAAACAGATGTGTCTTGTTGATCAAGTGTTCTGCTTTGAAATAATAAATATAATAAAATAACAAAACAAAAACAGCAAGATGCTGAGACAGGTTTTGATTAACAAAATAATCAGTGCTATTTGGTACTATAATGGTATTTACTAACATAATATTATTACTAAAACAGTTTCTAAAATAATTTGGGTTAATGTTAATGCTAAAATAGGTCATACTGATGTAGATGCTGATGTAAAAGGGCTTTATAAAAAGAAACAGTATGGACTGTGGCCTTCTCTGGGTAACACGTATGGTTAGGGATTAAGGATAAAATTGATTATAGAGTTTCTGTAGAGCTCTTTGTGACATCTGCTGATGTAAAAAGGGCTTTATAAATACATTTGATTGATTGTTAGGTTCAGGGTTTTTAAGGTAAAAAACAGTATGGGTTTATAGGTCTCTTGCTCCTCCCTGTGGCCTTCTGTGGGTACTACATATCTCATTCACGACACCTGCTAGGCTCATAATCTGAGGTAGCAACTGCTTCAGATCTACAAATCAACTAGCTAGACCTGTCCATTTGTTTTCTAACTCAGTGAAACTGCGCAGCTTTCACTCAATCCGATGTCCACGAACGAACATTTCGATGCTTATCAAATTACCCAGCAGCCATTTAGAAACAAGTCATCAAAAAAGTGATGTTTCTTAATTTAAAAAATGTCTTCTGGCTCTTTAAATTGGCCTTATCTTGAAAAATAGGACAGGGACATTCGTTTTAGTTAGGTGGTATACCTTTTTATGAAAACAAATATGGTTAACCATGACCAGAAAAGGCTTAGCACTGTGGGTCACCACAACGTGTATCCATGCGAACAGTGATCACGTTCACCAAGTAGCTGTAACCCTGTTAATAATAAGTAACCTGACGTCAGCGTTCAAGCTTAATGCCAGCAGGTGTCATTGATACAATAGTGAAGCCTCCATTGTGACGCAGAACAATGAGCTGGGAATAGAACGTTCAGAAGGTGAGTTGATTCCACGGAGCTCAATAGAACTAATAGGAGCTGGCAGGGAGAAGAATGACCTAAAATAAGGCCTGTTTTGTAGCGATTACTATATAACATAACATAATGTTATGAAACTGGGCTCCATGGCGGATGCAATGAACTAGTTATCAGAAAAAAAAAGTTGTAAATGTCATGTTTCCAGCCTACTTGAGGTGCACCGAAAATAATATTCAAAAGTTTGGTCCTTGGACAGAGAGGGGTTAAACACTAAAGTTTACCGTCCATCTAGTGAAGAGAGGAGGGGTTAAACACTAAAGTTACCGTCCATCTAGTGAAGAGAGGAGGGGTTAAACACTAAAGTTACCGTCCATCTAGTGAAGAGAGGAGGGGTTAAACACTAAAGTTACTGTCCATCTAGTGAAGAGAGGAGGGGTTAAACACTAAAGTTACCGTCCATCTAGTGAAGAGAGGAGGGGTTAAACACTAAAGTTACTGTCCATCTAGTGAAGAGAGGAGGGGTTAAACACTAAAGTTACCGTCCATCTAGTGAAGAGAGGAGGGGTAAAACACTAAAGTTACTGTCCATCTAGTGAAGAGAGGAGGGGTTAAACACTAAAGTTACTGTCCATCTAGTGAAGAGAGGAGGGGTTAAACACTAAAGTTACTGTCCATCTAGTGAAGAGAGGAGGGGTTAAGAACGGAGCAGAAGAGACATGTTTGCTCAACGTTGAATTGTATGTATGTATTGTATTGTATTGTATTGTATTGTATTGTATTGTATTGTAATGTATGTATTGTAATGTATTGTATTGTATTGTAATGTATTGTATTGTATTGTAATGTATGTATTGTAATGTAATGTAATGTATGTATTGTATTGTATTGTATTGTATTGTAATGTATGTATTGTATTGTATTGTATTGTAATGTATTGTATTGTATTGTATTGTATTGTAATGTATGTATTGTAATGTATTGTATTGTAATGTATTGTATTGTATTGTAATGTAATGTATGTATTGTAATGTATGTATTGTATTGTATTGTATTGTAATGTATTGTATTGTATTGTATTGTATTGTATTGTAATGTATGTATTGTAATGTATGTATTGTAATGTATTGTATTGTAATGTATTGTATTGTAATGTAATGTATTGTATTGTAATGTATTGTATTGTATTGTAATGTATTGTAATGTATTGTAATGTATTGTATTGTAATGTATGTATTGTATTGTAATGTATTGTAATGTAATGTATTGTATTGTATTGTAATGTATTGTAATGTATTGTAATGTATGTATTGTATTGTATTGTAATGTATTGTAATATATTGTAATGTAATGTAATGTATTGTAATGTATTGTAATGTATGTATTGTATTGTATTGTAATGTATTGTAATGTATTGTAATGTATGTATTGTATTATATTGTAATGTATTGTAATATATTGTAATGTAATGTAATGTATTGTAATGTATGTATTGTAATGTATGTATTGTAATGTATTGTAATGTATTGTAATGTATTGTATGTATTGTAATGTATGTAATGTATTGTATTGTAATGTATGTATTGTAATGTATGTATTGTATTGTAATGTATTGTATTGTAATGTAATGTATTGTATTGTATTGTAATGTATTGTATTGTAATGTATGTATTGTATGTATTGTATTGTATTGTAATGTATTGTATTGTATTGTAATGTATTGTATTGTATTGTAATGTATTGTATTGTATTGTAATGTATTGTATTGTATTGTAATGTATTGTAATGTATGTATTGTATTGTAATGTATTGTATTGTAATGTAATGTATTGTATTGTATTGTAATGTATTGTATTGTAATGTATTGTATTGTAATGTATTGTATTGTATTGTAATGTATTGTATTGTATTGTATTGTATTGTATTGTAATGTATTGTATTGTATTGTATTGTATTGTATTGTAATGTATGTATTGTATGTATTGTATTGTATTGTATTGTAATGTATTGTATTGTATTGTATTGTAATGTATGTATTGTAATGTAATGTA